>NC_057807.1:235559989-235608249 GCF_018294505.1 Triticum aestivum
TCCCCAGGCCGCCTCCGGAGCCGCCGCCATCGCCTCCTCTCGTCGGCGCTCCTCTGAGCTCCGTCGAGTTCCTTTGCTCCGTGGAGATCATCCGGTATGGGGTCCTCCTCTGGTATTTCCCCTCCTCTGTTTCTTCCTCTCCCTCCATGGATGCCTCTCTAGATTTTAGGGTTTCAAGGTTTTCACTAGATTAGAGTAATTGCTCCCCTTGTGTGGGACAAATCTAGGTGCATACATCCTATGGTTCCTCTGCCGCACCCACTCCCAGATTAAGATCTAGAAGTGGCTGCCGCTGGGGAACCCCCCTGTCCACAGGGTGTTTGACGCCCGTGCACACGAGACCCCCTTGCCCACGGGGTCTAACCCCCATGCGCACGGGTTACACAGGATCATTCTGCCTAGTTTTTTTACTCCTTTTCCATAATCTCAAGCACTTGTACTCAGTTGTTGTTCCTTGAGTTGTGTGTGGCTAGTGTTTGTGTCTTTCAGACTTCGCAAACAATAGGGCCGAGATCCGTCGCAAGCACCCAAAGGCAGGTTCCAAGGAGTTCACTATTGCTCGTCGCCAGTCGTCTAAGGGCATTGGTCAGGGGTCAGGGTCCGGGGAGGGCCATGTTCGCCGTGCTGCCACCAAGCGGCCTGTTGTCAAGGCCTCCAATGATTCAGAGGAAGAGTATGACTCGCAGGACGATGCTCACTATGACAACCCAGAAGATGCAGAGATATAGTTTGAGGATGATGTTGTTGGGGGAGATGATGAAGATGAAGACGAAGAAGAGATGTCTAGTCCTGAGAATGCCATTCCCGGCGGGCGGGATCTCAGGAACATTCCCCTTTCCTAATGGACCAAGCCAGAGCTTTGCGCTGAAAGACAGAGTCATCCATATGCTGCTGCCACAGGCCTGGGAGTGGATCCCCGTTTATAGAATGAATTTCAGCAGAGAGTGTACCATGAGTTGCTCATGACCAAGGCGAAGAAGTTTGCTCCTCACAAGCAAGTTAATGTTGAGGGTCTCCGTGACAATGATCATCTCTATCTGGGTGTGTATTCTTCTCTTGGTAGGTTGGGGATCTTTCCTTTTGTCACATTCAACCATCTGTACGATGAGGATCTGGTGATGCAGTTCTTTGCAACCTTGTTCTTTTCTAATGACTCGGCTCGCACCCTCACATGGATGTCCGGAATGCATTGGTGCTCTGCTCCTATGGCCAAGTTCTCTGAGATCATTCCTTATCCGTTCATTGATGAAGAAGAGGCATCTGATGAGTTTGGCAGGGTTTGTGAGAGTGGGCAGCGCAACAAGGATGAGATTTCTTTCGCCCACCGGGTCCATCAAAGACCTTGTGCCTCTTTATGATACTATGCACCATATCTTGAGGTATACTCTCACTCCAAAGGCCGGTGATTCTCACAACATTCGGAGCTCCATGTTGGATGTCTTTGTGTGCCTACATAGGAAGAAGAGAGTGGATGTTCTGGACTTCATGTTCTATGAGCCTCGCTAGTGTGTGCTAGAGAACAAGTCCTTGATCTATGCTCCATTTATCTAGGTGTTAATTGAGAATGTCTGTCCAGCCAAGTATATCTCTCATTACAAGACTTTTGTTCCCAAGCACAACTCCAAATGGACCCCAGCTGCTCCTGCTCCATATGTGCCTCCCAAGAAGGGGCGCAACCCTAGGCCCAAGGATCGTGTCACATACACTCCTGGTACGTCCTCCATTGCACGGATCCCTCATGGTAAGGGCAAGAAGGTAGATTCTGAGGTTGTTTTCGCCAAGGGGGAGAAGAAGACCTTGTTCAAGACCATGAGCAACTTGTTCAAGATATGTCAGTCCATTTAGCACTGTTAGATTAAGGAGGTCAACAAGGATAAGCTCTTGCGGCGTGAGATGAAGGCAGAGAGGGCTTCAGCTGGTGAGGAGGTTGTCCTATGGTCAGAGGACAACGACAGTGAGGCCACAGCTCGCTCCTTTTCAGTGGCAAGATGGCGTTTTGACAATGATGATGATGATGCTTTGAGCGCTCCTCCTCTTGTCTAGTGTGTGTCTTTGTGTTGCCTTTTATCCTTTTTGATGTCTTAATGACAAAGGGGGAGAACTGGTGTTCTTTAGTGCGTGTTGAGATCTCTAAGCCTCGTGTTCTTGTTGGTTATCTTTAACTGGCTTGAGATGCTCTTTAGTGTGTGTTGAGATCTCAAAGCCTCGTGTTCTTGTTGGTTATCCTTAATTGGCTTGAGATACTCTTATTTCCTTATCTGGGTGTGGCTGTGAGCTACTCGTGTTAGCTCGTGAGACTCTAGCCTTTTATCTTGGACCTTAAATGATTATGCTATGATCATATTAGTTGCTTATTATGTGTCTCACAATATTTGCTCATTACACCATTTCTTGAGATCTAGGCACCGTTATAGGTTTATTATTTTGATCTCTTTTCTTGACAATGTTGATCTTGGGGGAGCCTCCTATCTGTGTGCTTGATGCATTCTCAAACATATATTTTATCCGGGCAAACATATAGGGGGAGCTTCTATGATCAATCATTATCTCGTGGCTATTTAAAATTTTCATATCCTTTATGCCATGTTATAACCACGTTGTCATCAATGCACCAAAAAGGGGGAGACTGAAAGTGCATTTGGCACTTAAACTATATTTTGGTGTGACGACAATGTGGTTAGTGGAACTAATATCGGTTGCTAAAGTTTGTCTCGGGATATTGGTTCCATATTGCTTTTGATTGAGATGTGCGACCCCCCATTTCAAAAAGGTCAACGGCGTGGTCTACTGACGATTCAGAGGTTTTAGTTTTGGTTCTTTTCGAGTCGTAGGAAAGACCGCACTATTAAGTGGGGTCGGTGTGGATACGTGTTGTGGGGAATGTCAGTGCCGAAATATTAACACAGCCTACCCATTCCTACCACCTAATTCATAGTGTGTGTGCTTGTGGTACTCGGAAAGCTCGCAATAGATAGTTTCTGGGTGCCCCATGCGCACGGGGTCTTTTGACCCCCGTGCGCATGGGGTACTACGAAACTCTCTGAGTACCCTATGCGCACGGGGTTTCTTGACCCCCGTGCACATGGGGTACTGCGAAACTCTATGGGTACCCCATGCGCATGTGGTTTTTTGACCCCTATGCACACGGGGTGGTGCGTAACTCTCCGAGTACCCCATGCGCATGGGGCTGACTTAGCCCGTGTGCACGGGGTCCAACAGGTAGAAACAGACACCCGGGCAAGAACACTACAAAAGCCCCCTTCTTCCACCTCCATCACTAACCCTAATGTCTTATTGAGCTCCACCGTTGCTACACTCTATTTTTCTCAATACTCTCAATCCCTCCACCCAAACTTGTTGAAACTTTGGGGATTGGGAGAGCAAGACCCGATCTATATCTTAACCAAACCAAATAGCGTTCCCCGCAACATTTCCTCCCCATTGACTTGTTACTCTTGGAGCTTGGGCTCCTAGGCGGTTAGAGGTTCCTCCGTAAGCTTCCTTGCGTGTGGTGTGCTCCATAGAAGTTTGTAAAGGTGTGGTGGTCGCCTTTGATGTCTACTACACAACTTGTTCTTGTAGACTCGTGTTGGGCCTCCGAGCACAGAGTTTTGTAGGACAGTAGCAAATTCCCCTCAAGTGGATGACCTAAGGCTTATCAATCCGTAACAGGTGTAGGATGAAGATGGTCTCTCTCAAACAACCCTGCAACCAAATAATAAAAAGTCTCTTGTGTCCCCAACACACCAAATACAATGGTAAATTGTATAGGTGCACTAGTTCGGCGAAGAGATGGTGATACAAGTGTATTAACCATAGTATATATTGATTTTTGTAATAGGACCAATAAAAAGCAGCAAGGTAGCAAGTAACAAAAGTGAGCACAAACGGTATTGCAATGCTTGAAAACAAGGCCTAGGGTCCGTACTTTTGCTAGTGCAATCTCACAACAATGCTAATCTAATTGGATCATATAACCATCCCTCAAAGTGCGATGAAGAATCGCTCCAAAGTTCTTATCTGGCGGAGAAAATAAGAAGAAATTGTTTGTAGCTATTCTTTCCCACCGATCTATCCAAGAGTTCGTACTAAAATAACACCAAGTTATTCTTTCTGATCGATCTATCAATAGTTCATACTAAAATAACACCAAGTTATTCTTTCCGATTGATCTATGAAGAGTTCGTACTAGAATAACACCAAAGCAAATTCAGATCCATAATACTCAATCCAACACAAAGAACCTCAAAGAGTGCCCCAAGATTTCTACTGAAGAAACAAAGACGAGAACGTGCCTCAACCCCTATGCATAGATTAACCCAATGTCACCTCGGGAATTCGCGAGTTGAGTGCCAAAATATATATCAAGTGAATCACTATAATACCCCATTGTCACCAGGAGTGTTCATAGAAAGACATATATCAAGTGCTCTCAAATCCATAAAAATATCAATCTGATAGGAACAAAATCTCAAAGGGAAAACTCAATTCATCACAACAAGATAGAGAGGGAGAAACACCATATGATCCGGCTATATTAACAAAGACCGCGATACATCAAGATCGCGCCATCTCAAGAACACGAGAAAGAGAGAGAGAGAGAGAGAGAGAGAGAGAGAGAGAGAGAGATTAAACACATAGCTACTGGTACAAACCCTCAGCCCCGAGGGTGGAGTACTCCCTCCTCATCATGGTGGCCGCCGGGATGATGAAGATGGCCTCCGGTGATGATTTCCCCCTCCGGCAGGGTGCCGGAATATGTTCCAGATTGGTTTTCGTGGATATAGAGACTTGCGGCGGCGGAACTTCCATTCTAGGGTTATCTTCGAGGGTTTTGGAATATTTGGCAATTTATAGGGCGAATAGGCGGTGCGAGAGGCCACCGAGGTGGGCACAACCCATCTGGGCGCGCTTGGGCCCCTAGGCATGCCCTAGTGGGTTGTGCTCCCCTCGGAGCTCCCCTCTGGTACTTCTTTGGCCCACCGAATGTCTTCTGGTTCAGAAAAAATCTCCAAAAAGTTTTGATGCATTTGGACTCAGTTTGGTATTGATTTTCCATGATGTAAAAAAACAAGCAAAAAACAGCAACTGGCACTGGGCGCCATGTCAATAGGTTAGTCCCGATAAATGATATAAAGTACCTATAAAATGATCGTAAAACATCAAAGAATGATAATATAACAGCATGAATACTTCATAAATTATAGATACGTTGGAGATGTATCAGCCTTCAAGACCAACCCTGAGTGATTCGAGGATCATCCGTTTGGGGGTGACTCGAAAGAGATTACGGCGAGCCTTCGGTGGCGTTCTGCAAGCTTTGGCTCTGGCACCGCTCTAAACAGAGAGTAGCTCTTCCCAAAGGAAGAGTGAACTTCGGGATAAAATACGCGTCCTCGCCTCACTTGTGCTTAATCCTTTCCTGCACTTTACTTTCCAAAAGCCTCGAAGATAACCCTAGATCAAAAGTTCCACAGCTGCAAGCCTCTGTAGCCACGGAAAAACCAATCTGGACCCTGTTCTGGCACTCTGCCAAAGGGGGAATTCATCACCGAAGGCCATCTTCATCATCCCTATGACCACCATGATGATGAGGGAGTAGTCCACCCTCGAGGCTGAGGCTTTGCACCAGTAGCTATGTGTTTAATATTTCTATCTCTCATGTTCTTCATTTGGCACGATCTTGATGTATCGCGAGCTTTGTTAATACAGTTGGATCATATTCTGTTTCTCCCTCTCTATCTTGTTGTGATGAATTGAGTTTTCCCTTTGAGATTTCCTTCTTAATGGATTGAATACTTTTATGGATTTGAGAACACTTTGATGTATATCTTGCTATAAATACCCGTGGTGACAATGGGGTATCATGTTGATTCACTTGATATGTGTTTTGGCACTCAACTCGTGGATTCCCGAGGTGACATTGGGGTAATCTATACATAGGGGTTGATGCATGTTCTCGTCTCGGGTTGATGCATGTTCTCGTCTTTGTTCCTCCAGTAGAAATCTCGGGGCACTCTTTGAGGTTCTTTGTGTTGGTTTGAGTATTATGAATCTAAATTTTTTGATGCACATGTCGTATAATCAACTCACGGATACTCGTGGTGACATTCGGGTATCTAGGTGACATTAGAGTTGGTTGATGTGTATCATATGGTGTTATTTTGGTATGAACTCTTGATAGATCGATCGGAAAGGATAACTTTGTGTTATCTTAGTACGAACTCTTGAAATATCGATCGGAAAGGATAACCTTGTGTTATTTTAGTACGAACTCTTGGATAGATCGATTGGAAATGATAACTTTGTGTTATTTTAGTACGAACTCTTGGAAAGATTTATTGGAAAGAATAACTTTGAGGTGGTTTTGTACCCCACCAACAGTTTCTTCTTATGTTATCCGCTGAATAGGAACTTTGGAGTGATTCTTCATCGCACTTTGAGGGATTTTTATGTGCTCCAATTATATTAGCATTTTTGAGAGATTGCACTAGCGAAAGTACAAACCCTAGGCCTCATTTTCAAGCATTGCAATACCGTTTGTGCTCACTTTTGTCACTTGCTACCTTGCTGTTTTTATTTATTCAGATTATAAGAATATATTTCTACCATCCATATTATACTTTTATCACCATTTCTTCGCCGAACTAGTGCACCTATACAATTTGCCATTGTATTGGGTGTGTTGGGGACAAAAGAGACTCTTTGTTATTTGCTCGCAATGTTGTTTGAGATAGACCATCTTCATCCTATGCCTCCCATGGATTGACAAACCTTAGGTCATCCACTTGAGGGAAATTTGCTACTGTCCTACAAAACTCTGCACTTGGAGGCCCAACACGAGTCTACATGAATAAAGTTGCGTAGTAGACATCAAGCTCTTTTCTAGTGTCGTTGCCGGGGAGGTGAGTGCTTGAAGGTATATATATAGATCTTACAATCGAATCTTTTAGTTTCTTGTTTATCTCTTGTTTGGTTTATAAAAAGAAACTTACAAAAAAATGGGATTGAGGTGGCCTCATAATCTTCTTCTTTATCACGCCTTTCTTGAAAATGATGGAAATGAAATTTTTTTTGAACCTTTTAACAGTAGGAGAACCTCCTACTGTTTTTGTATTAATAAAAGGGGTAACAAATTACATGAGGATCTTTACATGCTGATTTTACAGGTCACCCTCCCTTTGGGAGGTGATGAAGAGGTTAAACTATAGAGGAGAGGATGAGTGGGATGAGATTTTTATGCTTTTCCTTAACCCTATAGGTAAGGAGTGAAAAATCAGTCTTAAGTCTATCTAACCATGAAGTCCTTGAGGGCATCATCCCCCTGAAGTGTTTGTTATTGCGCTCTTTACAGATACTCCAGGCCGCAGTCAGGAAGAGCTCCATGAAGAGGGGCCTGTTCCAGAGAATTTTGGCAGACACGACTCTTTGTAAGCGATGTTGCCCCTGAGTCCAAGAAAAGCCCAGGCTGGACCAACATTCAGCACTGAATAGACATTCAAAAAAGAGGTGTTCCAGTGTTTCCTCAATGTGCTGTCCACAAAGTATACAGTCATAATCATTTCCTATATTGTAGTGTCTCCTCTTGAGCATGTTCCTCGTGTTTAGTCGGTCAGAAAGGAGCAACCATCCAAAACTTTAATTTTCATGGTGGATTTTGATTTCCGGAGCCAGTAAAACGCCTGATGGGCCCTCACGTCCCTGAAGTAGAAAGTGTAATATCTATGAGCAGTGTATTTTTCCGTACCCCAAATATAGGTCCAAGTGTCAGGATCAGTGGATAGAGCCGTTTCCCTTGTGTCAGCTTGTAGTTGGCGCACCTCTGTATGGGCCTGAGCCGAGAGAGGCAGGTGAAACGCCTCATTCAAAGACGTGATGGATGAGAAATCCCTTGCAGAGATGTCTTCATTGATTGCGTATGATAGAGCGCGCGGGTACTTCTCATCAAAAGTGGTATCTTGCCATAGATCTTTCCAAAAGAGCATGTTGGATCCATTATTGACATGAGCGTTTGAGATGCCCCGAAATATTGGCATTAGTTTGGCAACATCACGCCACCAGAATGAACCACAAGGGTCAGCAGCATGCGGAATTTTATTCACGTAGTATGTGTTCCATACGAGCTCAACCCAAGGTATGTTCCATCTATTGTAGAATTTGTGTAAGTATTTTAGCAAGAGTGCATCACCTTGGATCTGAGATCAATCACTCCCAATCCACCGCTTTCTTTTGGGCGACAAACCATTTCCCAGGACGCAAGGGAGTTGCATTTGTCCCCTTGCTCCGTTTTCTTCGTCCATAGACACTTCCTTCTTATTTTGTCAAGTAGCTCAATGATTTTGGTAGGCAGTCGAAGTGTGCATAACGCAAAGATAATGAGGGAGGTGATCACCGAGTTAAGCAGGGAGAGCTTTCCACCGTATGAGATCATGTTAAGAGTAGCAGTCAATCTTCTCTCCATGGAGCATACCAAAGGCATGAGATCAAGGACAGTTGGCCTAGTTGTTCCGAGCGGGAGCCCTAAGTACGTGAAGGGCATCTTTACAACCGCACATCCAAAGATATTAGCAATTTCTTCGGTCTTGGCAGTAGTAGCATTGATTGGAATGAGAGTAGATTTGTGAAAATTTATTTTCAAACCAATGGATGTAGCATAGTCAGTCAAAATATCCTTGATAACGGTCGCCTGTTGTGCGCATGCCGGTAGAACAAGTATGGTGTCATCGGCGTACTGGATGACTGGATACTCCTTTTGATGCGAGGAAGGGAAAGGCAGATTTATCTGACCGTGTGCAAATGCATCGTTGATGGCCGCTTGGAGGAGATCTGCCGCAAGTACGAAAATGAGTGGTGAAAGAGGGTCCCCTTGCCTGACCCCACATTTGCAAAAAAATTGGCGTCCCGGAGTACCATTTAGGAGAACAGAGGATTTGGCTGATGAGAAGATGCAGCGAATCCATGTGAGCCATTTGTCATTGAAACCCATGTTTTTCATAATCTCAACCATTGCTTCATGCTCAATTGTGTCGAAAGCTTTGGCAAAATCAAGCTTGAGGAGCATGATTTCTTTTTTTGAAGTGTGGCATTGATATATATACTCGTATGCCCATGCGAGGCAGTCCTGGATAGTCCTCCCCTTGAGAAACCCATATTGATTTCTATGAATAATCTTCAAAATGACTTTTTGTAGTCTATTTGCCAAGATCTTAGTGATGACTTTTAGGCAGCAGTTTAAGAGAGTAATCGGCCTATAATCATTAATAGATTCAGGTGATCCAATTTTCGGAATGAGAGTTATAAGTCCATCATTAATGCTTTCCAGATTGAGATCACCACTGTGGAATTGATTGCAGAGGTTGTAAAAATCCTCTTTAATGATTGGCCAACATCTCTCAAGAAAAAGTCCAGTAAAGCCATCCGGGCCCGGTGCCCTATCCGCATGCATCTCTCTAATAACTGTGTCGATCTCATCATGGGTGAAAGGAAGCGTTAACTCATCAAGTCCCTCACATTTTTGATTATCTTGGGAAGGTCAAATTTCATGTTGCATGGATGTGAGGAGCCCATCCTTTCTTTGAAGGCCTAATATATGAGTGATTCTTTTCCCTCATGGTCCTCAATAATTGCTCCGTCACTGGTCTTCAAAGAGGCTATGCTGTTCTTTCTGTATCTTTCTGAGGCCATAGACTGAAAAAACTTTGAAGGTTCGTCTCCAAATTGCACCCATCAAATTGTACACCTTTTTTTCCAATAAAGCTGTTGGTATTTTAGTAATCTCAGAATGTGTGCTTTGAGGATGCGGCGGAAATTTGCTTCAGGCACAGTGAGAGGACGTTTATTTTCCAAATCATCAATCTCACAAAGGGCTTTATTTGAGTTTTCGATGGCCACCGAGAGCTTTGAGATACCCTTACTCCAATGTTTAAGATTTCTGCGAAGGGTTTTGAATTTTTTACATAGGACAGTGGCAGCGTTAGTTGAATGAACTGGCTTGGCCCAAGAGTCCTCGACAACTTTCATAAAACCTGTGTGTTGAACCCAAAAGGGTTCAAATCGAAATAATTTGGACTTGGGTATATTGGTTTCGATGGTGATCACACAGGGTATGTGATCGGAAACAGGTTTTCCTAATGGCTTGACCAAGGTTTTTGGATATGACTGAGTCCAATTGGAAATTGTGAAAAACCAATCCAACTGTTTGAGTAACGGGTCCAATTGCATGTTGCTCCAGGTAAAAGAACGACCTTTAATGGGTAGTTCAATTAGGCTTTGACATCGTATGAAATCGTTAAATGCGTTCATATCATTCATGCTTCCACCTGGTTTGTTGCGATTCTCCGGTTCACGAATAAAATTGAAATCCCCCACAAACAACCAATCTTCAGAGGATGGAATATTAAGATTACACAACCATTGAATGAATTGCTGTCGTCGGTCACCTTGGCAAGGCCCATAAATGTTGACGAGTGTCCAGGTTTGGGCAGATTGTGTAGAGCGAAAACGAGTGTCTAGAGCAAAATCCTCAGAAAATAAGACATCGGCAGAGTTTGGCTTAGATGATGAGCTTGCTTGCAATGTTGTTAGTAGTAATTATTTTAATATCCATGGTGTTGATGATATGGAAAGCTACGAGCTTTGGGATGCTATGTTTGATGAAGATGATATTTTTAGCCCCCAAGTTTTGATGAGGAAATTCATTATGATTATTGCATGCCTCCTATTTTTGATGAGTATATTTATGAAAGTGGGTTTGGAAGAGTTTCAACTGTAGGTACTAGTGATCCCACTATTTTGGAGGGTGTTGAATCTTATTGTAATAATTATGAAAGTGGATTTGGAGAGGTCATGACTTTATTTAGTGATGAATCCACTATTTTGGAAGAGGTTTCAATTGATTATGAAAACAAGGTTGCTATCTATGATGATTATGGTGATGACATGTGTGCTATATTGAATAATGATAACCATGAAGTTGTCATCATGATTTTAATTTTCAAGCACATGATAGTTATTGTGGTTGAGTTTGCTCCCACTACTATTGATGAGAATAAATTTGCTTGTGTGGAGAGTAATAAATTTTCTATGCTTTTGGATCTTGAAAAGAATGCTTTATGTGATAGTTATATTGTTGAATTCATTCATGATGCCACTGAAAAATATTATGATGGAGGAACATATGCTTGTAGGAATTCCAATAATATCAAGTTTCCTCTCTTTATGATGAACCTTTTGAAGTTGTGCTTGTTTTGCCTTCCCATGCTAGTTGATTCTTGTTTCCATGAATTGTTTGCTCACAAAATCCTATGCATAGGAAGCGGGTTAGACTTAAATGTGCTAGTCATATGCTTCATGATGCTCCCCTTATGTTTCAATTCTTTACTTTTATGTGAGCATCACTGAAATCATCATGCCTAGCTTAAAAGGCATTAAAGAAAAGCACTTGTTGGGAGACAACCCAATATTTCTACCTAGTGTTTTTGTGTTCAAATGATTATCCTTATGTAGTAACCATGTTTTATTGCTTTTGTTTCAATAAAGTGTCAAGTAAAGCCTTTGGGATAGTGTGGATGACAGTTGACTTGATTCTGTGCAAAAACAGAAACTTTTACGCTCAGTCAGGAATTTTCAAAATTCACTGGAACATGATTTTGATCTGAATTTTCTAAATATGATTGATATACAATTTATTTATGTTGTCCTATTTTTTTATAATTTTTGGAGTAGAAGAAGTATGGTCTTTGTTCAGATTACTACAAACAGTTCTGTTTTTGACAGATTCTGTTTTCAATGCATAGTTTCCTTGTTTTCTAGTTTCGGTGGCTTATATTGGTAAATATAAATTATTGAATTGATAGGGTATAGTAGGCATTGTGTGATAACAATTATTAATCTTGTCTTGAGAGTACCAAATTAAATGGTTTTCTCTTTATCATACTAACGCATCTCACGAAGTTTCGTTAAGTTTTGTGTGATTGAAGTTTTCAAGTTCTGGGTGAGATATCAATATGAGGAGAATAAGGAGTGACAAAACTCTAAGCTTGGGGATCCCCAAGGCACCCCAAGGTAGTATTCAAGGAAGATCCAATCAACTAAGCTTGGGGAGGGCCCGGAAGGCATCCCCTCTTTTGCCTCCAACATTATCGGTAACCTCACTTGGAGCTATATTTTCATTCGTCACATGATATGTGTTTTGCTTGGAGCATCATTTTCATTTATTATTATTTCCTTGCTGTTATTTATAATAATGTTCTGCATCTTTCATTTCAATAAAAATGTCAAGTATATCCTCTACCATGCTTATTTCACAAGTCTATATGTGGCTGTTTGAAAACATAAAGTTGCACGCTATTGCGTAATTTCTTGAGAAAAGTAAGAATGTCACAAAATGTTGAATTTTTTTTGCACAATAAGATATGATAAATTTTCTACAGTGTGGTAATTTTTCATAACTTTTTGGAGTTAGAGAAGTATGGATCTTCTTGTATCCTTTACAGTCTGTCCCGTTCAGACAGATTGCTGTTATGTTTGCATTGTTTGCATATGTTTGCTTGTTTAATGATTCTATTTGAGGACATGACTATTAAATATGCAGAGGAATTTAGTAGGCAATGTGAAATTATAATTTTAGTGATTTGCTACAGTACAGAATGATAAGGTTATTGCATTGATTTATACTAACTTATCTCATGAGATCTTGTTGAGTTTTGTGTGGATGAAGTTTTTAAGATTTAGGAAAACTGTGATATAAAAGGAATTAAGGAGACACAAAAGCTCAAGCTTGGGTATGCCCAAGGCATCCCAAGACAATATTTTAAGAAGTCTCATGCATCTAAGCTTGGGGATGCCCCGGTAGGCATCCCACCTTTCTTCATCAACAATTATCTGTTAGTTTTGGTTGAGCCTAAGTTTTTGCTTCTTCACACATTGTGTGCTATCCTTGGTGTGACCTTTTATTTTGATTTGCATGTTGTTTTAATAAAATACTTAGATTTAGAAGTTTTTAAATGAGAAAGAGTCCTCAAATAGCTACCCCTTTAATAAACTACTCGCTTGATCTTAACTTATATCTTTTTCTAGTAGTTTGTCGAACACTCTCATTGCTTCAATTATATTATTTCAAGAGTTGATAATAGTGATGACATTTTGCACAAGCTATGAAATTGGTCCCAAAGTGATGGATATTCAAGAAGGATATAATAAAAACTCTCATGTAGATCATTGGATATGATAAGTTTGATTCCTTGCAATAGTTTTGTGATATGGAGATAATAATATGTGAGTCTGGTTGGTGAGTAATCGTGCTTTAGTAAGAATATTCATGTTAAGGTTTGTGATTCCCTATGGAAGCACAAAAGTCAATAGTTATGCAATGAAATTACATCCTACTTGTGGTGCATTATTCAGTGTTAGTTATGTTTAATGCTCGTTTATGATCGTTTTCATTTCTTGGTTGGTTGCTTCTCAATCTATTTGCTAGCTTTTCCTTGTACTAAGTAGGAATACTACTTGTGCATCCAAAATCCTTAAACCCAGTTATGCCATATGAGTCCACCATACCTACATATATGCGGTATTTCCGTGCCGTTCTAAGTAAATTTGTATGTGCCAACTCTAATTTTCAAAATGAATTTCCTTTTTGTGTGCCCGTACAGCTCATGAAGCGGCAGGGGGCGGCCAATATTTTTCCATGCTAGATGTGTTATTCTCAAGATGAGTGTTTATTCACTTGTCATTGCACAAGAGTGTGGCGGTAATAGGGATGCCCAGTCCCAAAAATAAAAAGATATTTACTTTATGTTGTCAAATAATAAATTCCTTGGAAAGTGTTGGTATGGAAGGCACCCGTGGATACGGCTTGCCATGGATGGTGAAAGAATGGTGGAAAAAGGAATAAACTTTATTTTATGTTTGGGAACCGCCTAAGATGTATCTTGCATGGAAAGTATTGGGAATTACTCAGTCGTTTCCATTGACAGGAAAAGCATGCCTCTCAAAACAATGTTATCTCTCAATTTAAGCTTTGAGCTCACGCACCTCTACAAATCTCTGCTTCCCTATGCGAAGGTCCTATCTATTTACTTTATGCAATTTTTATTTTTATTGAGTCTCCATCTTCTCTTATAAAGCACCAACTGGGGAACATTGTCATACTTATGCATTGGGAATAGTTAATATTTGAGTGTGTTTCATGAATGGATCAATGATTGAGCATAATGGGTAGGGATAGCTTTATTTAGCATTGATATTTTGAAAGACATGGTTGCTTGTTAGTATGCTTGAGTATTTATGTCCTCATGTCAAATTATAGACTATTGCTTTGAATCATTCAAGTCCAAATGTCCATGCTACAAATGAAAGAGTATATGATGAATATGATAGGTAGCATTCCACAACAAAAGTTCTGTTTTCAATTGCTACTTTATCATGATGAATTTTATGAGAAAGAGTTGTTGTTATGATGCTAGGAAAAGTGATTGTAACTATCATTGATCAAACTTATGCACTTTGCTAGTATTCACACTTCATAAATTATTTCTTTTATCATTCACCTACTCGAGGACGAGTAGGAATTAAGCTTTGGGATGTTGATACGTCTCCAACATATCTATAATTTATGAAGTATTCATGACATGTTTACAACAATTCTTCAAACAACAGAATGGTTAGGTTTTCGCTCGATGTCATGAAATTAACACATCAGATGTCCTTAGTGTGAGGACTTGGTCGTGAGGCCAACCCATCTATGTGGTAGCTTGAGAGAGGTTGAGCGGAATTGAGAGACGCAACACAAGACAAGGATTTAGACAGCTTCGGGCCCCGGGAAACATCATCCGGTAATAACCCTACATGCTGTTTGTGGCTAGGTATCATTATGATCATGATGGAGACGCTGTGAACTGGCTCTTTGTGTCTAGCCCTAGAGATTGTTTCTTCTTGCTGTCGCTTGTCCCTCTTTGGGGAGCCCTGCCCCTCCTTATATATGTTGAAGGGGCAGGTTACATGTAGAGTCCTATTAGGATTAGGACTAGTCTATCTCTAATACAAACCGGATACAAGTCCTGGTCTTAATTCCTTGTAAGGTAAATATTCGTCATGCCTTTCCTCTTAAACCGGCCAACCATAGTATGAACCGGCCTTCATGAACCGCCAATTTAGCCACCGGGTCTTGTCGCTCCTCTGACCCGCCTGCCGGATTACCAATGAATCGTAAACCGCTAGGTCCAAACGGGTCGCCAGTGAATCATCAAGTCTTTAGCCGGGTCTCAAGTAAACCGCCAAGTCCGACCGGGTTATACTTTCGGCCGGTTTACGCTGCGGGGTATATCCCTGACATTAGCCCCTAGTTTAATTTGGATTTATCCATGTTAAACTGATCCTGTAAAACAAATACAAGAACAAATTTGATAGATTATGCTCTGGGTTAGGAATTCTTGTAAACCGACATCTGATCATCCTTAATTCCTTGTCATTTCCTTCTTCTAGAAAATCCAGGTCAATAAGCCAGCTTCATACTCAATTTGCTGACATTGGTTTCTCATAGAGAAATATTGTGAAGAATAATCCACTTGAATCGGCTTCCAAAGTGCCGGCTTAAGAAATATTTGTCTTGAAATACTCATCTGATATTCAGCCGGTTTGAAGATGTAAAACTTGCCGGTTTAATATTACCAAAATTGCCGGTTTATAAATATGGATGGCACCCGGTCATAATTGTTACCGACACCTCGTCATAATTGTTGCAGACACCGGATCAATCTGGTTTGCTCAGAACTGAGAATTTTAAGATTTTTTCTCCCTTATATCCATATTACCTGTAGCCCCCAAGTCTTGAGCAGAACAAAGTGATGGCTTAAGACCTGTTTCCATATATTTACTGCCATTTTGAAGAAATCCATGTTGTTCATCTCAGTCACTAGTAAAAACTAAATACTCCATATGGGTAGCCCCCAAGTGCCGGGTCATTATGCAATATTGAGCAGGGACTTTATAAATATGATCATGTAGATTTGAACAATAACGTATAGCCCCCAGGGCCAGTTTAGTAAAATAATATTGAGCTGAGACTTTATATATACTTCATTGAGAATTACATCATATGAAATAACCCCCATCATGGGGCTTGAACCCACGTCCGTAAGGTTAAGAGCTTTGTGCTTTACCAACTGAGAAATAAACCTTCAATATAATGGATTAAGACTTGTGTACCTTGAATTGTTGACAGGAGCAATTGGTAGCCCCCAAGGACCGGCTCATTACGATTTGATGAGTCGGGTCTTAAATAAGGTGAACAAACAATGACTTTGCATTAGCCCCCAAGTGTCATGGTGCATGCTTGCAGCGACATGAGACTTGTGTATTTGGTGTAATCTCAACTTAAATAATGTAGCCCCCAAGTGCCAGGTTGTAAGCCTGCAGCGACTCGGGACTATTCCTTCAATTGCAGAATAAATAATATCCATTGATAATATAATAGCCATTGCACTTAAAGCGACTTTGAAAACCTTAATCATAATATTGGTTTACTGATAACCATAATAAAATCCAGCCATGTTGGCTATTTGAAGATTTGAATAATATAATCCAATGATTTATGAGCGCATGATTCCAATGGCGCAATCCAAATATATACTGGCAACTTATAATCCCAAGCTAGTCCGGGTTAATAAACACTGGATAATTTATCATCATACTGGTGACTTATAGTCGAAAGCCAGGCCGGGTTTAATAAACTCTAGTGATTTATAATCATGCTTTATTCACCTGTTTCCGCATACAACAAGTTTAAAGTGTCCTGGCGGTTTACCGCCGGACGGGTCATAATGCCCAACATATAACCCGGGTTTATAACCAAGGCTGCACCTAAAAATAATCAAATATGAAATATATCATACCAGTAGGGGTGAATCACATCGCTGGTTTACCAAATTTTTATAGTAAGGGTGATAACCCAAATCTTGAGTATGATAACTCCCCTCATATTTTGCCGGTTTGTAATAAAACCGTGCCGGGTTGTAATAAACACCGGATAATCTTCCTGGCGACTTATAGTCAATGCCAGACCGGGCTAAGAAAACTCCAGTTTACAATTGAGTTTGTACTAACAACTGATAGTTCAAAGCTTGTGCCGGGTTAAGAAACACCGGACTGATGAAATGACTTATAGTTAGGCCGGGTCAATGGGCGCCAGTTTACCTTAAAAGCTTATCAAAGGAGAAAAAACTTTGACAAAAAGCAAATGAAAAACTTGTAGTCGAGGCTTTTCAAGGGCTGCCAGGCCCAAATTCGAGGCTTTTCATGGGCTGCCAGGCCACTAAGTTAAACCATTTTACAAAGCCTTTTAAGATGGGCCTCCAAATAACCAATCGTCGTTTTAACTTTGACAAGTTCATGGTCTGTATAAGATTGACTTGTCAAACATTCGCCGGGTCATACCAGGATTACCTGGACAGGAGTGGCTTACTTGATGAAGGCAGGTTAACCCGGGGTTTTAGGTGAATACACCAGGCTTCCAAGCCGTGGGTCGATACCCAATTACAAGGGTCCTTTCAAACTCTTTGTTACTTTACACAAAGAGCCCCCAAGTAACTTTGTGAGCTGTGCTCAATGGGTGCCTATGTTTGAGTTGTGCTTTTAGCAACAATACTCTCTTTGGCCCCTTGGGTGTGAAGCTCCCAAGCTGTATTGTGGCATGATAGCCGGTTTAATGGACAAAACAGGACGTCGCTTTGTAAGCAGAAGCCCCCACATGATAAATAATACGATAAGCCAATAAGGCAGGATACCCATGTCTGAACCACGCATCATAGCAGCAGGTCCTCTTCGGCAACCTTTAACTTTTTGCAAAAGATAAATTCTTCTTGAACCGGGATTTTGAACCGGATATTGAGAGCTTCAAAGCTTTGTGGGAGATATCTTTCCCTTGAACCGGATTTTAAACCGGAATCTTCATTTTCAGCCGGAAATTTTCTGACGGCCTTTAAACTCGAACTTGCGAGAAGTTAATTCCTTTTTTGAACCGGACATTTTTAAACCAGATTTGAGAGCTTCAGAGCTTTGTGGGAGAATAGATTTCTCTTGAACCGGATTGTAAACCGGAATCCTTTCTCATGACCCGGAACTTCTTCATTGAGCCGAGATTTTTTAACCGCCATATACTTTCTAAGCCGAAAATTTTCTGACGGCCTTTAAATTTTCATGGATATAACAGTAGCCTCCGGGACCGGGTTATCCTTCCCTCCATCATCCTGGGGTTCTTAAATTTGCTAAAACTGGCAAGATTTGCTGAGTCATGTCATCGTAGCCCCCAAGTCTCAAAGGTGACTTGAGGAGTTGGCTTGAAACTCTCATATTTGACTGTGATATAAACCGACATAACTTGTATGTCATTGGTGTTAATAGCACGATGTGAATTCACAGAAGGTTGAGGTGACTCGGCGGGTTACAAATGATCCCGTATGAGCCGTGTCAGCAACTCGGCCAATGGTTCCTTCCAACTGGCTATTTGAAGTTATCCAAACTGTAGTGGCGGCGACTTATGCACTTGCCCATTAAGCCACCTAGTGCAGTCGACGGTTGATAGTATATGATAATTTGCCTCCATTTTGAAAGAAAACCGGGCTACTCAAGTTGTGACTTGCTCATGCTCAATAAACAGCTCATGCAGACGGGTGCGGCCTGGTGTGTTGATGTAGACCAGGCCGCGAGAGACGGGCAACAAAGACGACCGCGGCTTCAGAGGCGGCACAGACAGATGAGTCGGCCGCAGTGTTGTAAACCGGCGTGTACGGGCGAATTAGCCACGCCATATTGATGTAAACCGGTTTGCAGAATGGCGGTTTGCTCATATATTCATCAAGCTTGATGGCATGATAAGATACTAGCGCATTTATAATGATGGCGCGAGTTTATACATCCATGACACAGCCATAGCTTTTGCAGTGAACAATTGTCCTGCATAAATAATACTGTAGACCAAGGCAAAGATAAACCATTATTTGACAAAAATAATATGTGCTAAAAATATATTTTAGATGGATATCACCTGATGTGTTTAGGCCGAAAATAATCCTCCATGAAGTTGATGATCACCAGGTGAAACTGAAATCCTTCACGGGTGAATCGGCCGTGGGAGCAGACAGATAAACCGGCCATGGCGTTTGTGAGCCGGTGCGGACGAGCAAGTTGTCCTCCGCGTTGTAAGCCGGTGCGGACGCGTGAACCGGCCGCGAGGGCGGATGGGCAAGTCGTCTGTGGCGTTGTAAGGCGGTGCGGATGGGCGAGTCGGCCGGCGCGTTTGATGTAAACCGGACCATGATACGCGTATCCGTGAAGCTGCGCGGCACAGTCGAACGTGCCTCCGCGCTATAATACCACCCCTTTTTCCTTTAATAGCCGTCCTGCATAAAAATATCACAGGCCAGAGTAACTGTTGTCGGATGAATTAACATGATAAAATACATTGAAAAAATAACACCCGGTAATTGTTGGATAATTTCAGATGAAAAAGATGATCAAATGGATGCACGTCTGATGTAGCACCAGCACCCACGTGGGTCTTCATTTGTCTTTTCTGCCTCCCAACGCATATCTCCACGTACATTTGCTCCAAACCATCAAGTAGTACTCCTTTGGATGTTTGTACGTGGATCAAATTGGCCTTTGTGATAATTGTGTCCTTTTCATTTTTGGTGATAAGCCTTCTTGGAAACCGCAGCAACGCTGCTGTTCCTTGGCCCCTCCTCTCCTCCTCAGGTTTTGAAGAGTCCAGCAGACCTCTCTGTTCTCTCCTTCAGCTCGGCCTGCTGGGATGGCGTTTGGAGAACGGACGGCCACTGCAATTTCTTCCAATGAAACGATGCGGACGCTGGCGAAGATGTCTTTGTGCAAATCAGCTGGATGGTTCTGAGTGCATGTGTGCGGAAGGTGACGAATTTGAATCAGTTGCAGGAAACCTGTCCGTCTTGGCAACTTACGGCGGTTCATCATCAGCGGCGTAAAGCGGCTGGGCGGTTTAGAAGCAAGACGGCCGCACGGAAGCATGTGATCGCATGGGCGGTTCATTAGAAGCGCGCGGCCGCACAGGAGCACGTGGAAAAACCGGATGCCGGGGGTGCACCAGGGCGGCTGAACCTGATGCTGCTGCAAAGGGGAGGCGCGGGCTGAGCCGGCGCAAAGTGGAGAGACTTGGCGCGTCAGGTGTGCAGGCGCCTGAGGCGGCGCATCTTCAGCGGCGGGCGATTCGAGGCGTCGGAGCCCAGTGACTTAGCGTGGGGTGGTTCAGCAAACAACTCGAAGCGCAACCACGGCCATATCCGTTTTTGAGTCGTAGCCGGCTCCCTGATGCTTTGATCGGACAGTTTCCGTTCCTCTCGTTTCCATCAGGTATTGAGTACTAGCAGTAATAACTTGCCCAATCTCCGGGTAACTTGCCGCAACACCTGATCATCCCGGAATTTGAACAGATAATTTGCCTCGCCTCTGTTCCTAATGACAACTCAACACACATCGACTCGGATTTGACGGATTACCTTGCGTCAGCGGCGCAGAGCAGAGCTCCAAACCCTCGGCGGCAGCTTACTCGCTACGAGCGACTCGGCAACAGAGTACACTCCTTTGAAAAACTTCCTGTACAGATTACTCCTTCCCAAAAACCAGAGTTTTCCTGTAGACTGTATTTAAGTATCCGAATAACAGTAGTAGCAGCAGCAGTCTTTTACAGGTCACTTTATGAAACCGCCTCGGGATTTGGTCCTTGTTTCCTCACGCGCGTGCCGATATGGATTATTCTGACCCGCTATACAGCAGCTATAGAAAAATTCCTGTCAGCCTTGACGATACACAGCAAAAATTGATCTCCAAAACGGATTCGACGGGTTGCGTCGTATCGGCAACGCACAGAACATCAAACTCTAACTTCCTTTGAACTCCTGTCGAACTCAGCGACTTGCGGCGATGCCATAGCAAAAAACTCATCCTTGGTTAGATTTGATGGATCGCCAAAGACGGGCACTGTGTACTGATTCCGCAAGACCCAAAATTTCTTTCTTCTCAAAAACACATATAAGTCATGATTGCCGCGGAGATGATGTAAATCCTTCCAAACCGGTTTTTCCTCATTCAAAACATTGTGAACTTCTCGATCCCGGAGATAGCGCCCTCCAAGAACTCAACACCACCGTGCGTAGGCCCCACGGTGGGTGCCAACTGTCGTGGAATTAACACGTCAGATGTCCTTAGTGTGAGGACTTAGTCGTGAGGCCAACGCATCTATGTGGTAGCTTGAGAGGGGTTGAGCGGAATCGAGAGACGCAACACAAGACAAGGATTTAGATAGCTTCGGGCCCCGGGAAACATCATCCGGTAATAACCCTACATGATGTTTGTGGCTAGGTCTCATTATGATCATGAGGGAGACGCCGTAAACCGGCTCTTTGTGTCTAGCCCTAGATATTGTTTCTTCTTGCTGTCGCTTGTCCCTCTTTGGGGAGCCCTGCCCCTCCTTATATATGTTGAAGGGGCGGGTTACATGTGGAGTCCTATTAGGATTAGGACTAGTCTATCTCTAATACAAACCGGATACAAGTCCTGGTCTTAATTCCTTATAAGGTAAATATTCGTCATGCCTTTCCTCTTAAACCGGCCCACCATAGTATGAACCGGCCTTCATGAACCGCCAGTTGGGCCACCGGGTCTTGTCGCTCCTCTGACCCGCCTGCCGGATTACCAATGAATCGTAAACCGCCAGGTCCAAATGGGTCACCAGTGAATCATCAAGTCTTTAGCCGGGTCTCAAGTAAACCGCCAAGTCCGGCCGGGTTATACTTCCGGCCGGTTTACGCCGCGGGGTATATCCCCGACACTCGATATGTGGGAACTAACTGTAGGTCAGGTTCACCCAAGAAGCAAATATGGGTGAAGAAGTGTGTCATTGAAAAATTATCTGTCATTACTAACCTGAATATGCAGAGTAACTCTCTTTGAGGAAATGGTTATCATTCACAGATCGGAACAAAAACTTCCTCAATGATTATCATTCAAACCTTCGACAAAAGAAGTACATGCGTACCACATCAAATCATTATGCTCATGTCTCTGGAAATAATTTCAATGCTTATTCATATGATTACACTCGAAATGCACAGGTGAATTACAGGTCTCGCCGAAGGATGTTCCTGCTCAGACTAAGCAAATGAGATGCTCGCCTCCCACGCAAGTGCGGTTGCAAAAAAGAACTAACCCTTATTGCAAGAAATTTCTCACGGTTACCTCTCGCTCACTCTAAGCCCTGAGATCTATTATTGTTGGTGCTAGCTTCTTGTGTTTATTTGCCCTCGTTCTTGTGTTTTTGTTTTCGCTTGCCGTGTTTGTGTTTCGTCCATCAAACAACTCACTCATAGCTCAGCGCTTTGTGCTTTACTTTCATTTGTCTGAGTGTTTTGTTTCGGACCCTATTTTCCCTCTATTCTTTCTCATCCACTCTATGTTGTTCGTCATAAGCATGCAATTCATCTGAAGGAAATTTCTTTTCGACGTCCTTGGTCGCGAAAGAAATTGACTTCAAACTTTAATCTGTTGTAGGACGATACGTCTCATACGCATCTATAATTTATGAAGTATTCATGCCATGTTTACAACAATTCTATATGGGTTTGGTATGACTTGAATGGAACTAACCCGGACTAACGCTGTTTTCAGCAGAACTACCGTGGTGTTGTTTTTTGCGCAGAAATAGAAGTTCTCCAAATGCAACGAAACTTTTTAGCGATTTTTTGGAACAAAAGAGGTACTAGAAGCTTCGTGGGAGGACCAGAAGGTGAAGGAGGTGAGCACAATCCACCAGGGCATGCCACCTCCCTCTGGCGCGCCCTGGTGTCTTGTGGGCCCCTCGAAGCCCATCTTTGCATGAAACCGACACCAAAAAAATCCTATAAATACATAAACCCCCAGAAATAACCCTAGATGAGATGTTCCACCACCGCAAGCCTCTGTAGCCACGGAAAACCAATCTGGACCCTGTTCCGGCACTCTGCCGGAGGGGGGAATCATCACCGGAGGCCATCTTCATCATCCTTATGGCCACCATGATGAGGATGGAGTAGTCCACCCTCAGGGTTGAGGGTTTGTACCAGTAGCTATGTGTTTAAACTCTCTCTCTCTCTCTCTCTCGTGTTCTTCATTTGGCGCGATATTGATGTATCGCAAGCTTTGTTAATATAGTTGGATCATATGGTGTTTCTCCCTCTCTATCTTGTTGTGATGAATTGAGTTTTCCCTTTGAGATTTCGTTCTTAGCGGATAGAATACTTTTATTGATTTGAGAACACTTGATGTATGTCTTGCTGTGAATACCCGTGGTGACAATGGGGTATCATACTGATTCACTTGATATGTGTTTTGGCACTCAACTCGCGGATTCCCGAGGTGACATTGGGGTAATCTATGCATAGGGGTTGATGCATGTTCTCGTCTTTGTTTCTCCGATAGAAATCTTGGGGCACTCTTTGAGGTTCTTTGTGTTGGATTGGGTATTATGAATCTGAAATTGTTTGATGCACATATCGTATAATAAACTCACGGATACTCATGGTGACATTCTGGTATCTATGTGACATTAGAGTTGGTTGATGTGTATCGTATGGTGTTATTTTAGTATGAACTCTTGATAGATTGATCGGAAAGGATAATTTTGTTTTATCTTAGTACAAACTCTTGAAAGATCGATCGGAAAGGATAACCTTGTTTTATTTGAGTACGAACTCTTGGATAGATCGATCGGAAAGGATAACTTTGTGTTATTTTATTACGAACTCTTGGAAAGATGAATTGGAAAGAATAAATTTGAGGTGGTTTCGTACCCCACCAACTATTTCTTCTCATGTTCCCCGCTGGATAGGAACTTTGGAGTGATTCTTCATCGCACGTTGAGAGATTGTTATGGGATCCAATTATATTAGCATTGTTGAGAGATTGCACTAGCGAAAGTACGGGCCCTATGCCTCATTTTCAAGCATACCGTTTGTTCTCACATTTGTCACTTGCTACCTTGCTCTTTTTATTTATTTAGATTATAAAAATATATTTCTACCATCCATATTACACTTTTAACACCATCTCTTCGTCGAACTAGTGCACTGCTACTTCTTAGGCTTGCATTGGTTTTTCCTTTGAAAAGGAAAGGGTGATGCTGCAAAGTAGAGTAAGTATTTCCCTCAGTTTGAGAACCAAGGTATCAATCCAGTAGGAGACAACGCACAAGTCACCGAATACCTGCAAAAACAATCAACAAACTTGCGCCCAACGCAATAAAGTGGTTGTCAATCCCTTCACGGTTACTTGCAAAAGTGAGATCTGATAGAGATAGATAAATGGTAAAGTAAATATTTTGGTATTTTTGGTTTATAGATCGGAAAGTAAAAGATTGAAAAATAGTAGATCGGAAACTAGTATGAGGGAAAATAGAACTTATATGATGGAAAAGAGAACCGAGGGGCATAGGTTTCACTAGTGGCTTCTCTCAAGATAGCAAATAATACGGTGGGTGAACAAATTACTGCCAAGCAATTGATAGAAGAGCGCATAATTATGACGATATCTAAGGCAATGATCATGAACATAGGCAACACATCCGTGTCAAGTAGACCGAAATGATTCTGCATCTACTACTATTACTCCACACATCGACCGACTCCTACCTGCATCTAGAGAATTATGTTCATAAAGAACAGAGTAATGCATTAAGTAAGATGACATGATGTAGAGGAATTAACTCAAGCAATATGACAAAAACCCCATCTTCTTATCCTCGATGGCAACAATACAATACGTGTCTTGCTTCCCCTACTGTCACTGGGAAAGGACACCGCAAGATTGAACCCACAGCTAAGCACTTCTCCCATTGCAAGAAAAACCAATCTAGTAGGCCAAACTAAACCGATAATTCGAAGAGACTTGCAAAGATATCAAATCGTACATATAAGAATTCAGAGAAGACTCAAATAATATTCATAGATAATCTGATCATAAATCCACAATTCATCGGATCTCGACAAACACACCGCAAAAGAGTATTACATTGAATGGATCTCCAAGAACATTGAGGAGAACATGGTATTGAGTATCAAAGAGAGATAAGAAGCCATGGAGTACTCACGCTTCGGCAAACTACTCACGCTTCATCGGAAGGGCAATGGTGTTGATGAGAAGCCTTCCGTGATCGAATCCCCCTCCGTCAGGACACCAGAAAAGGCCCCTAGATGGGATCTCATGGGTACAGAAGGTTGCGGTAGTGGAAAAGTGTTTTTCGTGGCTCTCCCTGATGGTTTTGAGGTATAAGAGTATATCTGGGGTGAAAGAATTAGGTCAGGATACCTCCGAGGGGCCCACGAGGTAGGAGGCGCGCTCTACCCCCCGGGCGCGCCTTCCACCCTTGGGGCTGCCTCGCTGCTTCTCCGACTTCATCTGCAAGTCTCCTGGTTTGTTCCTGGTCCAAGAAAGATCATCGTGAAAGTTTTATTTAGTTTGGACTCCGTTTCGTATTCCTTTTCTGCGAAACTCTAAAACGGGCAAAAAAAACAGAAACTGGCACTGGGCTCTAGGTTAATAGGTTAGTCCCAAAAATAATATAAAATAGTGCATATAAAACATCCAAAATAGATAATATAATAGCATGGAACAATCAAAAATTATAGATACGTTGGAGACGTATCAAGCATCCCCAAACTTAATTCCTACTCGTCCTCGAGTAGGTAAATGATAAAAATAGAATTTTTGATGTGCAATGCTACCTAACATATTTGTTCATGTAATTCTCTTTATTGTGGCATGAATTTTCAGATCTGTAAGATTCAAAAAAACTTTAATATTGACATAAAAACAATAATACTTCAAGCATACTAGCAAGGCAATTATGTCTTCTCAAAATAACATGGCCAAAGAAAGCTTATCCCTACAAAATCATATAGTCTGGCTATGCTCCATCTTCATCACACAAAATACTCAAATCATGCACAACCCCAGTTTCAGCTGAGCAATTGTTTCATACTTTAGTATTCTCAAACTTTTTCAACTTTCACGCAATACATGAGCGTGAGCCATGGACATAGCACTATGGTGGAAGAGAATGGTGGTTGTGGAGAACATAAAAAGAGGGAGATAGTCTCACATTAACTACGCGTATCAACGGGGAATGGAGATGACCATCAATAGATATCAATATGAGTGAGTAGGGATTGCCATGCAACGGATGCACTAGAGCTATAAGGGTATGAAAGCTCAAAAAGAAACTAAGTGGGTGTGCATCCAACTTGCTTGCTCATGAAGACCTAGGGCGATTTGAGGAATCCCATCGTTGGAATATACAAGCGAAGTTCTATAATGAAAAATTCCCACTAGTATATGAAAGTGACAAAATAGGAGACTCTCTATCATAAAGATCATGGTGCTACTTTGAAGCACACGTGTGTTAAAAGGATAGTAACATTGCCCCTTCTCTCCTTTTCTCTATGTTTTTTTTCTTTTCTTCTTTTTTTTCTTTTTTTCTTTGGCTTCTTTAGCCTCTTTTTTTATTTTGGCTTGTTTGGCCTCCTTTTCCCCCTTTTTTTTATTTCCTCACATGGGACAATGCTCTAATAATGATGATCATCACAGTTCTACTTACTTACAACTCGAAAAAAATTACAACTCGATGCTTAGAACAAAAATATGACTCTATGTGAATGCCTCCGGCGGTGTACCGCGATGTGCAATGAATCAAGAGTGACATGTATGAAAGAATTATGAAAGGTGGCCTTGCCACAAATACGATGTCAACTACATGATCATGCAAAGCAATATGGCAATGACGAAATGTGTCATAATAAACGGAATGGTGGAAAGTTGGATGGCAATATATCTCGGAATGGCTATGGAAATGCCATAATAGGTAGGTATGGTGGCTATTTTGAGGAAGGTATATGGTGGGTGTATGGTATCGGCGGAAGTTGTGCGGTACAAGAGAGGGTAGCAATGGTGGAAGGGTGAGAGTGCGTATAATCCATGGACTCAACGTTATTCGTAAAGAACTCACATACTTATTGCAAAAATCTATTAGTCATCGAAACCAAGCACTACGCGCATGCTCCTAGGGGAAGGGTTGGTAGGAGTTAACCATCGTGTGATCCCGAGCTCCACACAAAGGATGACAATCAATAAATACTTCATGCTCCAACTTCGTTACATAACGATTCACCATATGGGCATGCTACGGGACTCACAAAACTCAACACAAGTATTTCTCAAATTCACAATTACTCCACTAGCATGACTCTAATATCACCAGCTTCATATCTCAAAACAATCATAAAGAATCAAACTTCTCATAGTATTCAATGCACTTTATATGAAAGTTTTTATTATATCCCCCTTGGATGCCTATCATATTAGGACTAAATTTATAACCAAAGCAAATTACCATGCTGCTCCAAAAGACTCTCAAAATAGTATAAGTGAAGCATGAGAGTTCATGAATTTCTATAAATAAAGCCACCGCCGTGCTCTAAAAAGATATAAGTGAAGTACCAGAGCAATATTGCCTAGCTCAAAAGATAAAAGTGAAGCACATAGAGTATTCTAATAAATCACGATTCAAGCATGTCTCTCCTAAAGGTGTGTACATCAAGTATGATTGTGGTAAACTAAAAAGCAAATACTCAAATCATACAAGATTCTCCAAGCAAAACACATATCATGTGGTGGATAAAAATATAGCCTCAAGCAAAGTTACCGATAGACGAAGACGAAAGAGGGGATGCCTTCCGGGGCATCCCCAAGCTCAGGCTTTTGGTTGTCCTTTAATATTACCTTGGGGTGCCTTTGGTATCCCCAATCTTAGGCTCTTGCCACTCCTTATTCCATAGTCCATCAAATCCTTAACCAAAACTTGAAAACTTGACAACACAAAACTCAACAGAAAATCCCATAAGCTCCGTTAGTATAAGAAAATAAATCACCACTTTAAGGTACCGTTGCAAACTCATTCTTTATTTATATTGGTGTAATATGTACTGTATTCCAACTTTTCCATGGTTCATACCCTCCGATACTACCCATAGATTCATCAAAATAAGCAAACAACACATAGAAAACAGAATCTATCAAAAACAGAAGAGTCTGTAGCAATCTGTAACTCTCAAATACTTCTGTAACTCCAAAAATTCGGAAAAATTGGGAAAACCTGAGAAATTTGTGCACAAACCTAGAGAAAAAAGAATCAGATCAAAATCACGTTTCCATAAAATTCTGGAAATTATTTACTGGGTGCAAAAGTTTTTGTTTTTCAGCAGGATCAACACAACTATCACCGTAAGCTATCCTGAAGGTTTAACTTGGACAAACACTAATTAAAACATAGAACCACATCTAACCAGAGGCTAGATGAATTATTTATTACTATACTGAAACAAAAAGTAAAGAACAAAAATAAAATTGGGTTGCCTCCCAACAAGCGCTATTGTTTAACGCCCTTAGCTAGGCATAAAATACGAATAGATCTAGGTATTGTCATCTTTGATATGCAATTGTTCAATTGCACACTTGTGATACTTATTAGGAGGTTCTTGGGTTTTATCAATGATCAAACTCCTAGGCAAGAAATCAAGAAATTCATTCGTGGCAAAACGTTCCTTAATAATATCGGGAAAATTCGGGTGAACACTAATTGTTTTAAGATCTTCATTTTCCTTACTAGAAGATTCACCCTTATTCTTAGGAACGTAAATGAACTTGGCATTCTTAGTAGAGGGAAGATTTTGAGTAGTTTTAACGGAAGAAAAAGCGGAACCCAAGTTGGTAATAATATTGTGGTAGCCTGGCTTATTAGGGATGATAGACTACTCATATCAATAAGGAATTCCTTCTTTTCCGGGAGCCCATTCGGAAAGAACTCCAAAGTTAAGCGTGCTCAGCTTGGGGTAAGTTCAGGATGGGTGACTGACTGGGAAGTAGCTCTTGGGTGCACACAAGTGAGGACAAAGTGCACAGAAAAGACTAGTATTGATCTGTGAGGTCAGTCTAGATCCCTCCAGGAGTAACGACCACCGACGGATGTGTCCGGGGTGTTACAAGTTGGTATCAGAGATGACCCTCGTGGTTACACGGATGTTTGCGGACAGGTGCGCGGTCATGTTGGTCATGACGTTTGTGACCCATCGTGGCACACGACATGGCACATGTGCCGGACTGGATGCACAAACGTATGTGCCAAGAGGGAACGTTCCTGTGGCCCGACGAGGACGTCGGTTCCTTTGAGTGGGGGTGTATGTGGTAGCCTGGCTTATTAGGGATGATAGACTACTCATATTAGTAAGGAATTCCTTCTTTTCCGGGAGCCCATTCGGAAGGAACTCCAAAGTTAAGCGTGCTCAACTTGGGGTAATTTCAGGATGGGTGACCGACCGGGAAGTAGCTCCCGGGTGCGCACGAGTGAGGACAAAGTGCGCAGAAAAGACTAGTATTGATCTGCGAGGTCAGTCTAGATCCCGCCAGGAATAACGACCACCGACGGGTGTGTCCGGGGCATTACAAATATCCTCTAGTTTGCCAATTCTAGCAGAATCTTGATCTATCTTTTCATTAACTATAGGTTCCTTTTCCTTAAGATTATTTAAAGTAACTCCTACCATAGATCCATATTGAGAAATCTGATTATGAATCTTTTTATCCAAATTTTCAATCAACTCAATGTAGCAATTTTATTCTCAATAATATCGAGCCTTTGCATCACATGTTCCAAAGTTAAAACAGGTTCATTGATCAAAAGAGGTGGTGGGCCTAACAAATCTATCATGGAATTATAAGAATCACAAGTATGGCTTCCCAAGAAATTGCCCCCGGTAATAGTATCTAGAACATATCTATTCCAAGGAGTAACGCCCACATAAAAATTGCGGAGAAGAACGACACTAGATTGCTTTCGAGTAGACCTAATTTGAGCATTGCAAATTATATACCAGGCATCTTTTAAATTTTCTCCCTCCCTTTGTTTAAAATTGAGGATTTCATTTCCGGGAGTACTAACAATGATAGGAGGACTAGCCATGAAGGCGAATCACGCGATATAACACATGAGCACACAAAAAGCAAGCAAAGAAGACGAATGGAAGAGGGGCGATGAAAAGGCAAATCTTTTTGAAAATCATTTTGGAGGTGAGGGAGAGAAAAACGAGAGGCGAATGGAAAATAATGTAATGCAAGAGATGAATGTTTATGATGGGTACTTGGTATGGCTTGACTTGGCGTAGATCTCCCCGGCAACGGCGCCGGAAATTCTTCCTGCTACTTGTTGATCTTGCGTTAGTTTTTCCCTTGAAGTGGAAAGGATGATGCAGCAAAGTAGAGTAAGTATTTCCCTTAGTTTGAGAACCAAGGTATTTATCCAGTAGGAGACTCTTTATTATTTGGTTGCAGGGTTGTTTGAGAGAGACCATCTTCATCCTACGCCTCCCATGGATTGATAAACCTTAGGTCATCCACTTGAGGGAAATTTGCTACTGTCCTACAGAACTCTGCGCTTGCAGGCCCAACACGAGACTACAAGAATAAAGTTGTGTAGTAGACATCATAGGCGTTTTCCCTCCTCCAAATCTTTTGGTCTCCCACTCTGTTTCTGAGTTTTTTTGCAGGAAACGGTTGCCACGTGTCCATGATCCCACGACTGTGATCACGTCCATTGAATGTGGAACATCCCGCTTCAGAGGGTCGTAGATCTCAGAGAGATGGTTCTGCTCATCTGCTATAAATACCCCTCACCGAGCCTCTGTGCCTCCTTCCTCCCTGGGCCCCAAACCCTTGTTCTCCTTCATGCGAGCCCGTGCTCGAAGTAACTCAGTCGAGGAGCTCCGCTGTGCAACTCCGGTGAAACCTCACAGCCGTTGGTCGCGCCAGTGCGGTAAGGTTCCTCACCGCATTGCCATAGTTGATCTTTGCCGCCAAGTTAGGGCGCCTAGTTCAAAAACTGCTCATGCTCCTTACTCTGTTCATAGGGCAGTTAACAACGGTGCTATTTCTTGTGATTTATTCACTGTGGTAGATCTTTAGGTTTCTCTACATTATGACTGGTATAATTTGTAGCTTTTCCCTCGAAGTTCGGCGAAGAGATGGTGATAAAAGTATAATATGGACGATATAAATATATTCTTATAATCTGAATATATAAAAACAACAAGGTAGCAAGTGAAAAAAGTGAGCACAAATGGTATTGCAATGCTTGAAAATGAGGCCTAGGGTCCATACTTTCGCTAGTGCAATCTCTCAACAGTGTTAATACAATTGGATCATATAACCATCCCTCAATGTGCGATGAACGATCACTCCAAAGTTTCTATCTAGCAGAGAACAGAAGAAGAAATTGTTTGCAGCTATTCTTTCCGATCGATCTATCCAAGATTTCGTACTAAAATAACACCAAGTTATTCTTTCCGATCGATCTATCAAGAGTTCGTACTAAAATAATACCAAAACAAATTCAAATTTATAATACTCAATCCAACACAAAGAACTCCAAAGGGTGCCCCAGAATTTGTACCGGAGAAACAAAAGACGAGAACAGGCATCAACCCCTATGCATAGATTACCCCAATGTCACCTTGGGAATCCACGAGTTGAGTGCCAAAACACACATCAAGTGAATCAATATGATACCCCATTGTCGCCACAGGTATTCATAGCAAGACATACATCAAGTGTTCTCAAATCCATAAAAGTATTAAATCCGATAATAACAAAATCTCAAAGGGAAAACTCAATTCATCACAATAAGATAGAGAGGGAGAAACACCATATGATCTAACTATATTAACAAAGCCCGTGAAACATCAAGATCATGCCATCTCAAGAACACGAGAGAGAGAGAGAGATTAAACACATAGCTAGTGGCACAAAGCCTCAGCCCCGAGGGTGGACTACTCCCTCATCATCATGGTGGCCGCCGGGATGATGAAGATGGCCTTTGGTGATGATCTGCTCCTCCGGTAGGGTGTTGAAATAGAGTCCAGATTGGTTTTCGTGGATACAGAGGCTTGCGGCGGCGGAACTTCCGATCTAGGGTTATTTTGGGGGGTTCTGGAATATTTGGAAATTTATAGGGCGAAGAGGCAGTGCGGGAGGTCACCGAGGTGGGCACAACCCACCAGGGCGCACATGGCCCCCCATGCGCGCCCAGTTGGGTTGTGCCCCCCCCCCCGGGGGGCACCCCTCTGGTACTTCTTTGTCCCATCCTGGGTCTTCTGGACCATAAAAATTCTCCAAAAAAATTCACTACATTTGGACTCCATTTAATATTGATTTACTGCAAATTAAAAAACAAGCAAAAATCAGCAACTGGCATTGGCACTATGTCAAGAGGTTACTCCCAAAAAAGGATATAAAGTTGTTATAAATGATTGTAAAACATCCAAGAATGATAATATAATGGCATGAATACTTCATAAATTATAGATGCGTTGGAGACGTATCAGCATTCCCAAGCTTAATTCCTACTCGTCCTCAAGTAGGTAAATAATAAAAGAAATAATTTATTTGATACCGGAATATTCAGTTTGGTAACCTGCTACTAATTCTTCCTCCGCTACTGGTAAGTGTGAATGCTAGCAAAGTGCATAATTTTGATCAATGATAATTTCAATTACTTTTCCTAGCATCATAACATCAACTCTTTCTCATAAAACTCATCATGATAAAGTAGCAATCAATTCACATGTTATGGTTAAAACAATGAATTCTCTTGAAACTCAACAACCTATAGTCTTAGTCACCAAGCAATTGCAATTCAACTTATTCAGTATAGTCTAACTAAGAGCTCCACATACTCAATCATCATATAGTATTCTATGATTGCTAGCACTCAAAGCATATTCTTAGAACAAATGGCATCCATCAAACACACAGAAAGATAGGGGCTTAATATTTTTCCTCCTAACTCATTTATCATAGAGATAATTGTCAACAATAATAATTCATGATCACATATATTTTACTGGTCATATGTGCCTAGATCTTTCCCCACCACATGATGCTTGCCAACTAGAGAATAGTTGAGGTTGAAATGAGATTTCATACTATTGACTCTTTCCATAAACTTAAATACTAAAAAGTAAAAGATAGGCCCTTCGCAGAGGGAAGCAGAGGTTGTCATGCGCTTTTTATTTTTGGATGCCCAAACTCTTAATGCAAAGGAATGTCGCGTTATATTGCCCCTTATGATAGAAACCTTTATTATGCAGTTCATCGCTTTTATTACTCTTCCATCACAAGTTCGTACAACACTCAATTTTCCCTTACAATAAAAGATCAAACATATTTAGAAGCAATTTTTATTGCTTTAAGCACCGATGATAGGATCTTACTCAATCCATAGGTAGGTATGGTGGAATCTCATGCCAAGAAACTGGGTTTAAGGGTTTTTGGATGCACAAGTAGTATCTCTACTTAGTACGAATTTTTGGCTAGCAAAAGATCCTAGGCAAACATCACATGTTGGAGGATCCATGACAATATAAGTCTATGCAACTATATACAACCATAACTCATTATGTTGTCTTCCTTGTCCAACTTCAACTAATTTGTGCAAGTTTGAAAATAATTAATGGGTATTCACAATCATAGAAGACGTCCAAGATAATATATTTATATGTTAAAGTTCTCTTACTTATACTAATCATTCATGAATTGCATGTATGACCAATATTGTGATTGTCAAGCTTCAAAAGATTTCACTACCTAAACCCAATGTGAAGCTACCACTAGGCATGCTATGAACATATAATTTCAACTTCATGATATTCAAGTCATTCAACAATTTACTCATAGGATATAAGTGAAGCACAAGAGTAAATGACAAACTACTCCAAAAAGATATAAGTGAAGATCAAATGAGTAGTTCAGTAAGTGGGTAGCAATTTGAGGACTCTCTTTTATTTAAAAACTTTCAGATCTAAGTATCTTATTAAAATAGCAAGCAAAATAAAATAAAATGACATCCTAAGAATAGCACACATCATGTGAAAAGCAAAAACTTAGGCTCAACCGAGGCTAACCGATAATTGTTGACGAAGAAAGGTGGGATGTCTACCGGGGCATCCCTAAGATTAGATGCTTGAGATTTCTTGGGATATTATCTTGGAATGCCTTGGGTATCCCCAAGCTTGAGCTCTTGTGTCTTCTTCATTCCTCTCATATAACGGTTTCCCTAATTCTCAAAAACTTCATCCACACAAACTCAACAAGAACTCGTGAGATAAGTTAGTATGAATCAATGCAAAACCTTATCATTCTCAACTGTAGCAAATCACTAAAATTATTATTTAACATTTCATACTAAATGCCTCTGCATTAATACTCCTATCCTCAAATAGAATCATTAAACAAGCAAACATATGCAAATAATGCAAACATAACAACAATTTATCTTAACAGGACAACCTGTAAAGGATGCAAGAAGATCCAATATTATTTAACTCAAAAAATTCTGAAAATTTATCACACTGTAGAAAATTTATCATAGATTATTGTGCAAAAAACTTCAACCTTTTATCACATTCGGACTTTTCTTGGGAATTTTTGCAACAGCGATAAATATTCTGTTTTTAAACAGCAACATGTGGACTTGCAAAATAAGCATGGCAAGGGCTATCCTCGCCACTTTTATTGAAATAAAAGATGCAAAACATTATTCTAAATAACAACAAGCAAATCCTAACAAAATAAAATTACGCTCCAAGCAAAACACATATCATGTGATGAATGAAAATATAGCTCCAAGTGAGGTTACCTATAGTGTTGCAGATAAAAGAGGGGATGCACTACAAAAAAATACACTTCCCTCATGATACGTGTTTGTCCCAATAGGTCACATTTTCTGTGATGCATGTACACCATGACGATTTTATGACAGAATCAAGATAGTCATACATGTGCTGTCGTAGAAGTGTTCCATGACATTACCAAAATTATCATCACGGAAGTGACCACTTCCATCATGATAAATGGCGCGTCATGGAAGTGCTTTCGTCAAGGGTAACCGACACGTGGCATTCACCGTAATGGGTCGCCTTAAGCTATCGGGTCCGGTTTTGGATCCGATAACCCATTAATAGCTCGGACCAATGAGGATTTTCCACGTGTAAAATTTGCAATGGCCAGAGGAACCACGTGTCTGCTCACCGTTGGGATAGATGTCATCCACTCATTGGACAGGAGGTGCCTATGATACGTCGACACATGGCACGACCCAACAGAGACCCATTCCGGTGAAAAGGCCGACCCGTTTGACTTGGTCAAAAGGTAGCGGGCCAGCCCACGGAAAGCTTGTTAATGGCATGTTCGTATCTAGCCCATTTATGGCCCGCTAACTCACGACCCGTTACGACCTATCCGAATTAAGCCCGGTAGCTTCATCTGTGCCATCCAATATGATTCCAGCCTGTTGTAACTTATGGCCCATGTATGGTCCATGACGTCTTTCGGCCAATATGAGGCCCTTTATAACTCTTGGCCCATTAACGACCCGTGGTGAAATTGGCCCGTAATGAACAGTGCACCACTTTATACCCATTAACGGACCATTATTCCATTGGGCCATTTCCAACCCGTGTTATCTTTCGGCCTTCTCAGGGCCCATTTATTCTTGGGCTCATTTCCAGCATTCGGTTACTTACGGCCCGTTACTGGCCTTTTCTGCTTGTGGGCCAAATTCAGCCCGTGGTTACAATCGGCCCGTTTGTGGCCCGTTAATCCGTTGGGCCGTTTTCATAGCTTCATAAAATACGGACGATTAACGCCGGCCCGTTATGGTTGGCTCATGAACGAACGATTCCAACTCTAGCCCATTTACGGCCCTTAATGCGGTCTGTTATTGGCCCATGTTTCGCCAATCGATCATACGACCCGTAGTAGGCCCATTGTTTCTACGGCCCGTAGAAGACAACAAGGAATAAATAAGCAAGCAACTTACGCTAGGGTATCACGGCTATAACACATATTACATCCACTCGGCATCAAAAGTTCGCCACCAGTGCAAATATAGGGAACACAGCAGCATATCACATACACTGGTTGTCAAAGTTGGCGACCAGTTCAAATAAACACCGTAGCAAAACAAGTCCAGAACTGAAACCACTTCAGAAGAGCTCAAGAAACAATATCCTGGGTACCCATAATGCAGGCAAGATGGTTCCAAGCTTATTAACTTTCACTTGTTTGGTGCTTAAATCCTCCAGCACTTGCTGTTGTACCAGAAAGTATGCATCTGAACTCTGCAGGGTCTTCCTCAGTCCTTCGGCTTCGTGTTATAGCACATGTGATCGATGTCTTTCAACTTGAAGTTGAGACTCAAGAAGATGAACTGATTCATGCAGCAAGTTCAAAGAGCTTGTGCCAACAGTAGTGGCCAGTAACTCGAACACTACATCAAGACATGACTTTTGGGTTGTCTCATTGTCGTCAAGATAGTTTTTCTCAGCTTTCTTGGAGACCAACAGGGATGTCTTGCTATCTTCAACCTTATTTGCATTACTTCCTTTACCATTACATAACGGGGTACCCTTCTCCAATATTTTGTCCGCATTCTAAAAGAGAAACAAGCAGACACATCACAAGTTTACCATGTTGTATATGAAACTCATTTTGGTAAATCAGCTCAGTAGTAAAGTGGACAGTATAACAACATGAAACAAACATATATCTATGTACCATGGTCACTGTATGGTCTATATCATTCTAGTTTTTGTTGCCAAATCAAGATAGAGACACAGTTCAAATAATATATGTTTAAGACAAAGCAGAATAGATAGAATATAAGTGTGGGAAACTACATAGCAATAACAACACTTGTAACGTGCATGACATGAGAACATAGCTTTTTATTCAATTGAAACTGAAATCAACATAGAGCAAGTTACAACCGCAAACCAATTAAAGAAACATGTTCAAAACATACCTGTTGCACCATTGGAGTTTCAATTCGATCCTTCAAATTTGAAAATAGTTGGTATGGGTAAAACCAGTGATGCAAGAGCAAAGGAGTATGAACCATAGCTATAGAAGATGACCTAAGAACAATTCTTCTTCTGCTTTAAGCGTTGAGTTGGGATTCAGAGTGGTGGTCCTCGTGCTTTGGGCACTGCAGTTCCCTTACTAACTGCTCGTGTTTGGGTGCTCTATGTTGGAGATAGTGTTGTGTCAACTGGAATTGGGTTACTATCTATTTGGGTTGGGGTTAGAAGGGGTGTAGCTGGTTCTCTGTCCAACTGGGTAGGGGTACAATCTGCGAGAGTCTGGGTTATGTGTGGTGGGGCTGGTTCTTGGGCAAGTACAACCATGGTTCTATCTGCATCGACTGGTAGCGCTATCTTTTCTGAAGACCGTGTTGTTACTCCCTTAGATACTTCAATCACCCTCTCCAATTCAAATGGCTGATAAAGAAGAAAAGTAATTGAATGTACATACATTGTATGGTAGACAGGTGCAATGGATAGTGGGGAATAAAAGAGGGCATGAAATAATTCACATTTATGTTGTCTAACCAAACAGGATAGCATGAAACAATTTCACATATATGATGGCTAACTAAACATGATATCATGACACAATTTCACATATATGATCGCTAACTAAAAAGGATGGAAAGACATAGTTTAAAATATAATGACTATGTAAACATAATGACATGATATAACTATATGATGTATTTATTAAATAGGTTGGCATGCCATAGTTCACATAAATGCCGCCTATGGAAACATGATAGCATGATATAATTCACAGATAGAATGACATAATTCAAAATATGATGAATGTAAACACTAAACAGGATGAGATGATATAACTATATGATGTCTTTATTAAATGGGTTGGCATGCCAAAATTCAGATAGATGCTATCTATGTAAACATGATGGCATGATATAATTCAAATATATGATTTATATACTAAGCAAGAAAGCAGATGGCAATCGCATATATGATGTAAAAACTGAGCAATGCAAGACAACATGCATGACATGAATAATATAACCCTGCCAAGTTTGAGCATAGACCTCAGGGGGAAATAGGACTCGTCATCTGTCTCCGAATCCTCCTCTGAGGAGCAATCTGTAACCAGCAAGATGTTTGCTTCAGCAGGTAGCATTGCTTGCTCTGAATACCTTGTTTTCACTCTAGATATTTCCATCAGCGCTTCAAATGGCTGATGCACAGGAAGAGAAGTTGAATATACAAACATTGTCGACAAATGGAAAATGTAATACAAAAAAGGATAGCATGATATAATTCACATATATGATGATTGGCTAACCAACATGGCATTGCATAATTCACATATATAATGCCTTGTAATAAGATAGCATTGCATAGTTCACATATATAATGTCTTGCAACAAGATGGTATTGCATAATTCACATATATGGTAATTAGACACTAAACTGGTGGCATTCACACAAAGCATGTCTAAACTAAGCAAATGACATAGCAATGCAAGACACCATATGCACGATATGAGCAACATAATGCACACGAAGAGTAGTTGAATGTACTAACATTGTTGACAAATGTAATACGTAATGAAAAAAAGGATGGCATGATATAATTCACATATAAGATGACTAGCTAAGCAGGATGGCATTGCAAAATTCACATATATGATGCCTTGCTAAACAAGATGGTGTTGCATAATTCACATATACAATAAAGAAACTAAACATATGGCATTCACACAAAGCATGCCTAAACTAAGTAGATGACATATTTGATGTATAAAGTAAGCAATGCAAGGCACCATATGCATGATATTACCAACATCAACATGCCAAGTTAGAGCAAAGACCTCAAGGGGTAAATAGGAGTAGTCTTCTCCTTCTGAATCCTCCTCAGAACAGTTATCTTCCTCTTGATTACAATCGGAAATGGGTGTAGGGGGGCTGCCTTTGCGCCCACCATGGAGCGACGTCTGCATGAAATTTTATTGCCACACAAGCCTCGTCTCTTTTTCTCTACATGTTCAGTTCCATTGTGTACAATAACTGGCATGCATAGGAATAAAACATAGTGAGATTATGTAAGGAGTGCATGCGGAAATCCAGAGTGATGGTAGCAACCTGTGGATAGACCCAAAACCAATGATTGAAGGCGGATAATGGCTTCGGTTAAAAAATACAAATAATGGCTTCTTTACTGTTTGTTTCCCACCCAACATGAAACTCATAGTAGACACCAGAGATTAACCAGATACTAGATAGATACTATTGATTGTGGCCCCGATATGTACCCCACAACCATTTAAAAACTCAAGTTTGAACATTAGTTTGGAGCTAACTTGGAGTCTAATCAGTGAACAAGATGATAAAGTAGCATGTAATATTAAGCGATGCATAACGTAAGCAGACACGAAAGAGTGCGACCTCTCTTGCGGACCCGTGTAATCCTCGAGGTCATCTGCTCGGTTGATGATGGTAATGCAATTGTCGTGGCTGCCGGTGGCAGGGAAGAAGATCTGAGGCAGTGAAAGACAATCTGGAGACTGGATCTTTGTTGTGGTGGACCTTTCTATTATTGGAGTAGCTGAGCTGGGGTAGACGACGGCGTAGCACGAGCAGGACAAACCACACAAGGTTTTCTTTAACAACTATCTGTAAGAGAAGTAATTATTTAAGGGCTCGTTTGAATTGGAGGATTCTAACAATGCAGGGATAGGAAATACACAGTAATAGGATAGGAATGCACGTGCAAAACAGAGAATTTAAAAACACAGGATTTCTGCCAATCTGGGTGTTTGGTTCACAAGAATCGGAAGATCACAGGATGCAAAGAAGCATGGTAAGATTAAGACAATCCACAAGAAAATGTACGGTTATAATGCTATTATGCTACTATCTCTTAGTCTTGTGCTTCATGAACAGGAATTTGAAAAGGAGGAAAAGTGGATATTAAAACTCCTACGGTTTTTCTTTCAAGGAGACACTACAGGAACAAATCCTACAGCTTTCCTTTGCTCCATTCCTTTGAACCAAATTCATGAATAGTAGTACCATCGGAAACTTTCCAATTCCTATGTTTTTCCTTCACTTTTCCTTTCAAGCACTGGCGATTCTAGTAGGCAGGCTTGAGCAGAGAAAAGCCTACACTCAAAAAATGTTTTTGTGCCACTTCTACTACTTTGGACCCAGGCCACTGCCCTACTAGCTCAACTCCCAGGCCCATCTACAAATGCACAGCTCAAACGCGCAGATATAAATAATGATGGCGTTGAAGAGAGTCCATCACGGATAGCTAAGTTGCCTGGTACCTCACTGTTTGTCATATAATAAGAGAAACTAATCGTATTTCATGTTACTATGTGTGCTCAGTGGACAATATATATAACATGTAGAGTAAAAAAGTGATGCAACAAGTGTACACCCTCTTTGGCGAAGCCATGTCGATGTCGATGTGATTGGGTTGGTCGGTGAGGATGCTCTGGCTGATTTGGCTGTCGGAGGAGGGGACGGTCTTAGGCGTCTGGAGACGGGCCTTGGGGTACTGCTCCGTTGTGATGGAGGGTTTCGTCATTGGAGCAGCTCCGGTGAGTTGTATGACGGTGAGGCTGAAGCAGGACAAGAGAGACAATGTTAACCTGAGTGGAATTCTAATAGCATCTCCAATAGATGACATAAAATACATAACCACAAAGTGCTAGATGTAAAATACATCAACCTCTCATCTCTGAACTTAACTGTCGAAACTGAATTGAACTATCGAAACTAAATTTAACCATTGAAACTGAATTTTGCTGTCGAAATTGAATTTTCTGTCAAAACTGAACGCACTAGTAGCAGAAAAGCAGTAGCAGCAGCAGTAGCACTTGGAGAAGAAGCGCGTGCGAGAGCCGGGGCAGCTGGTCGTGTAGCAGCATCTCAAGTAGCAGCTGCAGGGGCTCGAGTAAGAGCAGTATCTGTTGCTCGTGCAGCAGCAGCGTGCGCAAGAGTAGAGCAGCAGCGCAAGCAAGAGCAAGAGCAAGGGAAGCAGCGCAAGCGAGAGCAAGAGTGAGAGAAGTAGTGCGAGCAAGCGCAAGAGCAGACCAGGCACGGGGTCGAGAGCAAGAGCAGGGCAGTAGCAGGTCCTACTGATGTGGACGTCGCCACCGAGGGAGTGACGCCATGAAGAAGTGGTCGGCGATGCTGCCGTGGATGGAGCCGCGCCATGTCTGCTCGACACCGAGCGCCGGCAGCACCGTGAGATTGAATCAAGAAGAAAATGTGGCGATTAGTGTAGAACCTCTTTGGCGGCGCCGATTAGGCCTCAACTTATCCGAGGAATCGGTGCTGATGATGCTCTTCCGGTGGTGCAGGTGAAGACGGCGGTGTGGGAATGGAGTTGGCGTGAAAGACAATGGGAACATTGGGGAGTTGGCGTGAATGGAGTTACCATGTACTGTACCAAATCAATTCGCACTACAAATGCCATTCAGAACTTTCAATTCATGTTACATTCAATTAAAATATTTTGCTATGTGTATAATGCATGCAACCTGCTACTCAAATGAACATTTTAGTGCATTCCAAACGTATATACTACCGCTTCAATATGAACTAAATTTGAGTTATACCGGTGCTGTCGTAGAAGTGTTCCATGACATTACCAAAATTATCATCATGGAAGTGTCCACTTCTATGACGATAAATCACGCGTCACAGAAGTGCTTTCGTCAAGGATGACCGACACATGGAATCCACCGTAACGGAATACCGTTAAGCTATATGGTCGGGTTTTGGATCCGATAACCAGTTAACAGCCCCGACCAATGGGGATTTTCCACGTGTAAAATCATCATTGGCTGGAGGAAATACGTGTCGGCTCATCGCTGGGACAGATGTCATCCACTCATTGGACAGAAGGCGCCTATGATACATCGACACGTGGCACAGCCCAACAGAGGCCCATTCCTGTGAAAAGGCCGGCCCGTTTGACTTGGTCAAAAGGTGGCGGGCCGGCCCATGGAAAGCCTGTCAACGGCCTATTCGCGTATAGCCCATTTACAGCCCGCTAACCCAAGGCCCGTTACGCCCAATCCGAATTAGGCCTAGTAGCATCATCTGGGCCATCCAATATGATTCCAACTCGTTTTCACTTCTAGCCCATGTATGGCCCATGAAGTCTTTCGGCCCATATGAGGCCCTATATAACTCTTGGCCTATTAACGGCCCGTGGTGAAACTGTCCAGTAATAAAGAGTGTATCACTTTACACCCATTAACGGCCCATGGTGAAACTGGCCCGTAATGAATAGTGTATCACTTTACACCCATTAACGACCCGTGGTGAAACTGGCCCGTAAAGAACAGTGTATCACTTTATACCCATTAAAGGCCCGTTATTCCGTTGGGCCATTTCCAGCCCATGTTATCTTTCGGCCTTCTCAGAGCCCATTTATTCTTGGGCTCATTTCCAGCATTCGTTTACTTACGGCCTGTTATTGTCATTTTCTGCTTGTGGGCCAAATTCAGCCCGTGGTTACAGTCGGCCCGTTTGTGGTCCGTTAATACGTTGGACCGTTTTCATAGCGTCATCAAATACGGCCTATTAACGATGGCCCGTTATGGTCAGCCCATGAATGGACGATTCCAACTCTAGCCCGTTTACGGCCATAATGCGGTCTGTTTGGCCCATGTTTGGCCAATCGATCATACAGCCCGTATAAGGCCCATTGATGATACGGCCCATAGAAGGCCCATTATTTCTACGTCCCGTAGAAGGCCCATTGTTTCTATGGCCCGTAGAAGGCCCACTATTTCTATGGCCCGTAGAAGGCCCACTGTTTCTACGGCCCGTAGGAGGCCCAGTGTCACTACAATAAATATTAGCCCATGGTTATTGTGGCCTAATTTTAAAAAAATAGGTTATTGCAGCCACTAGCAAATCACAGAAAAAGAACTGCGCTGACTACTAGCAAACAAATAAACAAGACAACAAGGAAATAAATAAGCAAACAACTTATGCTAGGCTATCACGGCTATTACACATATTACATCCACTGGGCATCAAAGTTCGCCACCAGTGCAAATATAGGGAACACAGCAGTATATAAATGCCGCAGCAAAACAAGTGCAGAACTAAAACCACTCCAGAAGAGCTCAAGAAACAATATCCTGGGTACCCATAATGCTGGCAAGATGCTTAGCAAGCTTATTAACTTTCTCTTGTTTGGCGCTTAAGTCCTCCAGCACTTGCTATTGCACCAGAAAGTATGCATCTGAATTCTGCAGGGACTTCCTCAGTCCTTCGGCTTCCTGTCGCATAACATCTTATCGATGTCTTTCAACTTGAAGTTGAGACTCAAGAAGCCAAACTGATTCAGGCAGCAAGTTTGAAGAGCTGGTGCTAGCAGTGGTAGCCAGTAACTTGAACACTACATCAAGACAAGACTTTGGGGTTGTCTCAGTGTCTTCAATATAGTTTTTATTAGCTTTCTTGGAGACCAACAGGGATGTCTCACTATCTTGAACCTAATCTGCATTACTTCCTTTACCATTGCATAACGAGGTACTCTTCTCCAATATTTTATTTGCGTTCTAAAAGAGAAACAAACAAACACATCGCAGGATTACAATGTAGTATATGAAACTCATTTTGGTAAACCAGTTCAGTAGTAAGGTGGACAGGACAACAACATGAAACAAACATATATCTATGTAGTATGGTCACTGTACGGTCTATATCATTCTAGTTTATGTTGCCAAATCGAGATAGATACAGCTCGGATGATATCTATTTAAGACAAAGCAACATAGACAGAATATAAGTGTGGGAAACTACACAGCAATAACAACACTTGTAATGTGCATGGCATGAGAACATAATTGTTTATTCAATTGAATCTGAAATCAACATAGAGCAAGTTACAACAGCAAACAGCCAAACACGTTGAAGAAACAGGTTTAAAACATACATGTTGCGCCACTGGAGTTTCATATGCATCCTTCAAAGTTGAAATTAGTTGGTATCAGTAAATACAGTGACGCAAGAGCAAAGTAGTATGAACCATAGCTACGGAACCTGACCTGAGAACAATTCTTCTTCTGCTTTAGGCGTTGACTTCGGGTTCGGAGTGGTGGTCCTTGTGATTTGGGCACTGCAATTGCCTTACTAACTGTTCGTGTTTGGGTGCTCTGTGGTGGAGACGTGTTGTGTCAACGGGAACTAGGTGTCTATCTGCTGGGGTTGGGGTTAGAAGGGGTGTAGCTGGTTCTCTGTCCAACTGGGTAGGGGTACAATCTACATGAGTGTGGTTTATGTGTGGTGGGGCTGGTTCTTGGGCAAGTACAACCGTGGTTCTATCTGCATCGACAGGTAGCACGTTCTTTTCTAAAGACCGTGTTTTTACTCCCATAGATACTGCCATCACTCCCTCCAATTGAAATGGCTGATAAACAAGAAAAGTAATTGAATGTACAAACATTGTAAGATAGACAGGTGCAATGGATAGTAGGGAAGAAAACAGGGCATGTAATAATTCACTTATGTTGTCTAAGCAAACAGAATAGCAGGACATAATTTCACATATATGATGGCTAATTAAACAGTATAGCATGACACAATTTCACATGTATGATGGCTAACTAAACAGGATAGAATGACATACTTAAAAATATGATGACTATGTAAACATGATGACATGATATAACTATACGATGTGTCTATTAAAGTGGTTGGCATGCCATAAATCACAAACATGTCGTCGATGGAAACATGATGGCATGATATAATTCACGGATAGAATGACATAATTTAAAATATGATGACTATGTAAACAGGATGAGATGATATAACTATATTATGTCTTTAGAAAATGGGTTGGCATGCCATAATTCAGATACATGTTGTCCATGTAAACATCATGGCATGACATAATTCAAATATATGATTTATATACTAAGGAAGTGAGAAGAGGGCAATCGCATACATTGTGTGTCAACTAAGGAGATGGCATTCAATATTGTGTATATGATGTAAAAACTAAGCATTCAAATACAACATATGCATTATATGAGTAATATAACCCTTCCAAGTTTGAGCATACACCTCAGGGGGATAATAGGATTGGTCATCTGCCTCTGAATCCTCCTCTGAAGAGCTATCTGTAACCAGCAAGATATCTGCTTCAGCAGGTAGCATTGTCTGCTCTGAAGACCTTGTTTTCACTCCAGATTTCTCCATCACCAATTCAAATGGCTGATGCACAGGAAGAGCAGTTGAATATACAAACATTGTCGACAAAAGCAATGAGAAATACAAAAAAAGGACGGCATGATATAATTCACATATGATGCTTGCCTAAACAGCATGGCATTGCATAATTCACATACGTAATGCCTTGCAACAAGATAACATTGCATAATTCACATATATAATGTCTTGCAACAAGATGGCATTGCATAATTCACATATATGGTAATTAGACACTAAACAGGTGGCGTTCACACAAAGCATGTCTAAACTAAGCAAATGACATAGCAATGCAAGATACCATACGCACGATATGTGCAACATAACCCTGCCAAGTTAGGGCATGCACCTCGGGGGGGGGGGGGATATGACTGGTCATCTGTCTCTGAATCCTCCTCTGAGGAGCTATCGGTAACCAGCAAGACATGCGCTTCGTCAGATAGCATTGTCTGCTCTGAAGACCTTGTTTCCACTCCAGATTTTTCCATGACCATGTCGAATGGCTGATGCACAGGAAGAGTAATTGAATGTACTAAAATTGTTGACAACTTTAACACGTAATAAAAAAATGATGGCATGATATGATTCACATATAAGATGACTGGCTAACCAGGGTGGCATTGCAAAATTCACATATATGATGCCTGGCTAAACAAGATCGCATTGCATGATTCGCACATACGATAAAGAAACTAAAAAGATGGCATTGACACAAAGCATGTCTAAACTAAGCAGATGCCATCTTTAATGTATACAGTAAGCAATGCAAGGCACCATATGCATGATATTACCAACATCAGCATGCCAAGTTAGAGCGAAGACCTCATGGGGTAAATAGGAGTGGTCTTGTCCTTCTGAATCCCCCTCAGAATAATTATCTTCCTCTTCATTACTATCCGAAATGGGTGGAGGGGGGCTGCCTTTGCGCTCACCATGGAACGACGTCTGCATGAAATTTTATTACCACGCAAGGCTCGTCTCTTTTGCTCTACATGATTAGTTCCATTGTGTACAATAATTGGCATGCATAGGAATAAAACATAGTGAGATTATGTAAGGAGTGCATGCACAAATCCAGAGTGATGGTAGCAAACTGAGGATAGACCCAAAACAAATGATAGCAGGCAGATAATAGCTTTAGTTAAAAAATACAGATAATGGCTCCTTTAATGTTTGTTTGCACCCAACATGAAACTCATAGTAGACACCGGAGATTAACCAGATAGTAGACAGATAGTACTGATTGCTGCCCCAATATGTACCCCACAACCATTTAAAAACTCAAGTTTCAGCATTAGTTTGGACCTGACTCGGAGTCTAATAGGTGAACACGACGATAATGTAGCATGTCATCATATTAAGCGACGCATAACGTAAGCAGACACGGAGAGTGCGACCTCTCTTGCGGACCCGTGTAGTCCTCAAAGTCATCTGCTCAGTTGATGATGGTAATGCAGTTGTCGTGGCTGCCGGCGGCGGGGAAAAGATATGAGGCGGCGAAAGACAGTCTGGAGAGCGGATCCCTGCTGTGGTGAACCCTTCCGTCGTTGGAGCAGCTGAGCTGGGGTGGAACACAGCGCCCCAGGAGCAGGACAAACCACACAAGGTTTTCTTTGACACATATCTGTAACAGAAGTAATTGAGTAAGGGCTTGTTTGAATTTGAGGATTCTAACAATGCATAGATAGGAAATAGACAGGAATAGGATAGGAATGCACGTGCAAAACAAAGAATTTAAAAACACAGGATTTCTGCCAATCTGGGTGTTTGATTCACAACAATTGGAAGATCATAGGATGCAAAAAAGCATGGTGAGATTAAGTCAAACCACAAGAAAATTTACGGTTATAATGCTATTATGCTACTATCTCTTAGTCTTGTGCTTGATGAATAGGAATATGAAAAGGAGGAGAAGTGGAAATTAGAATTCCTACGGTTTTTCTTTCAAGGAGACACTACAGGAACAAATCCTACAGTTTTCCTTTGCTCCATTCCTTTGCACCAAATTCATGAAAAGTAGTACCATAGGAAACTTTCCAATTCCTATGTTTTTCGTTCACTTTTCCTTTCAAGCACTGGCGATTCTAGTAGGCAGGCTTGAGCAAGGAAAATCCTGCACTAAAAATGTTTTTGTGCTACTTCTATTACTTTGGACCCATACCACTGCCATACTAGCCCAACTCCCAGGCCCATCGACAAATGCACAGCTCAAACGCGCAGAGATAAATAATGATGGCGTTCAAGAGAGTCCATCATGGATAGCTAAGTTGCCTGGTACCTCACTGCTTGTCATATAGTAGGATAAAATAATCATATTTCCTGTTACTACGAGTGCTGAGTGGACAATATATATAACATGTAGAGTAAAAAAGAGATGCAACAAGTGTACAACCTCTTTGGCGAAGCCATGTCGATTTCAGCGTGATTGGGTTGGCCGGTGAGGATGCTTCGGCTGACTTGGCTGTCGGAGGAGGGGAAGAAGATCTTAGGCGTCTGGAGATGGAGCCCGAGGTACTGCTCCGCTGTGACGGAGGGTTTCATCGTTGGAGCAGCTCCGGTGAGTTGTACGATGCCGAGGCTGAAGCAGGACAAGAGAGACAACGAACAACGTTAACCTGAGTGGAATTCTAATAGCATCTCCAATACATGACGTAAAATACATAACCACAAAGTGCTATATGTAAAATACATCAGCCGCTCATCTCGGAGCTTAACTGTCGAAACTGAATTTAACTATCGAAACTGAAATAACTGTCGGAACTGAACTTAACTATCGAAACTGAATTTTGTTGTCGAAACTGAACGCACTAACAAGGTGAGGCTACACGTCAGTCGACTGACTTTTTCATCTCTGGTCAGTCAATTTTGCAGCCATTGGATACGAAATCAAGGGCCTGCGGTTCATCTTCAACCTCCACCCCCCTGAGCCGCCAGCCACCACCGGCCAAACAGCAGCCGCCCACTGCCCGCGGCCGGCGGTGCACCGCCCCGCCCGCCCCGAAAACACTCCCCACCGTCGGTTTGCCGCCGCCCCGG
>NC_057807.1:235608552-235771427 GCF_018294505.1 Triticum aestivum
ATCCCCACGCCACCGCCCTGCCAATGCACCGCCACCGCCGGCAACCACCGCCCCCACCCTGAACCCTAAGATAGATAGTGAGGTACCTCTCCAGCGAGCCCCCCTCCCCGCTGCGGCTGGTTCTTCCATCACCCCGGCGAGTCCCCGACCCCCTAAAAATCGACTGACCCAAAAGTCCATTCAGTCGACTGAAATGTAGCTAAATCGGAGCAGCATCGCAAGCAAGAGCAAGAGCGAGAGCAGCAGTGCGAGCAAGAGCAATAGCAAGAGCAGACCAGGCAGGGGACCAAGAGCAAGAGCAGAGCAGCAGCGCGAGCAAGAGCTAAAGCAGAAGCAGCTCCTACTAATGTGGACATCGCCGCCGAGGGAGCGACGCCGTGGAGGAAGTGGCCGGCAACGCTGCCGTGGATGGACCCGCACCATGTCAGCTCGGGACCGAGCACCGGCAGCACCGTGAGATCAAATCAAGAAGAAAATGCGGCGATTAGTGTACAACCTCTTTGGTGGCGCCGATTAGGCGCAGCTTCATCCGAGGAAACGGTGATGATGATGCTCTTCTGGTGGTGCAGGTGAAGACAGTGGTTTGGGAATGGAGGTGGCGCAAAAGACGAGGGGAATGTCGGGGCAGCTCCTTGAAGGTGGAGGATGGGGTGGCTGAACCGGTGGGACGACGAGACCGATGACGGATCCTCATCCGGTACGGTGGATGAGGGACGTCGAGGTGTTGCTATGGACGACATCGTCGGGGAAGAGGCTCCGGCTGGGTGGCGGACGGAGCAGGCTGTGCTGTTTCGTCACGAGTTTTCACGGTATCGGTGTACGAATGGGTGGGCGGATGGGATGGCAGTGTGGAACCATGGCTTAGGGACGCGCTTGTCCGAAATGTGGGGTAAGTTACGAAAATACCCCCACCGATTTGAGGCAGTTCTTTCGGTTCAGGGGTACCACGGGCATTTCGCGTGTCGGGATTTCACAGGAGGTGGGAGTTTTCGCGTGTGTTGTAATCTCAGAATAGCAAGGCGCGGGTTGAGATGGAGGGAGTTGTCGGAGCACAACAAGACAAAGATATATCTTAAATATTTCGGGCTAACAAGGCGCAGGTTGAAGAGGCGGAAGTTTCGCAGCACGATAGACAGAGACGCTAGCTTGAATTTTCGGCATAACAAGGCGCGGCTTGAAATTTCGGAAGAACAAGCTTAACATGTACCCAAAAAGACAATTTGCACCTCAACACACACAACATACACACACACAAACACCATTTAGACTAGAGTAAGGTACACGTGCATTGCACGCATGAGATTTGGCAACCAAATTATGAATAAATACCGCATTATAGCATGTAAGCTTTGAGTCATATATGCATGATGTAGATATTCGTTGAATTCTTATAGTTCATTTCATTCAAAAACATCTAGTTTTTATAAGAAAGCTAATCTATTTTAAGATTAATGGAATTGTGCGTTGTAAGACATAAAGTAAAAACAAATAATGGCAAATCATGTAGAAAAACATTTGGGCAATTCTGATATGGAAGATTCTAGAACAAATAAGAAGTGCTTGTGTTTTGATGTTTGTGCATTATGCTTAAGTTCAACCATGGAGTCTTCTAGATTATACATGTGACGAAATCTGGTGGAATCTAGATGATATCCAACGGCCAGTAGTGCTCAAATTTGCCATCTTTGGACCATCAGATTCGCCTCATCCAACGACCATCTTCCAAAGTTAAAGTTACCCGCACACAATATAAAAAAATATAAAATATAATATATATATATATATATATATATATATGGGGGTATAGATATAGATATGTGATGCGAAAGCCGCCCATCATCTCCAATTAGAATAGTGTGTCCATGCATGGATGCAACGTGGCCAAATGATGTCTGCCATCAGTATCTCAAGTTCAAATCAGTCTGACCTTGTTCAATGTGTATACATTACAACATGCTCGTTTCCAAACCAGACCGCGCAGATCTCCGTTATATTCATGCATGCATGGGTGTCAAACATCAGGACCTCTTATTCAAATATTTGAATTCAACTTTACATTGATTATGACCTCACCTAGTCTTTTACACCCACACAGTCGTCTTCTCTTTATAATTGTACCACTAACTTTCTCTCGTGCATCACACACTACCAGTCGGCATTATCCATCACACACATGCAATCGTTTTCTTCAGGTTGGTCTCCCATGAAGGCACACACCCACACACATCCCCCTCTCCATCATATCGGGCATTCTTTATCTCTCACGCGTGCATGCGCAATGAGCGATGTTCCTCTATGTATGTGTGTATATAGCTAGGTCTTTCATAGTTTTCCACACAAACCGATCAATCGATGTATCCAGTGAGGTCTCACCCTCTTTCCAACGTCCACATCAATCAATCTATACCTCTCTATATAGGATTAACATATATAGCTAATACACCCACATTAAATATATATCCAACGTCCTCCTCTCATCATCCATGCCTTCCGCTTCATCTCTCAGACGCGTGCACAATGGCGAAGACAGGGGGCAGTAAGGGACTTGCCCCCCCCTAACATCACTATATATCGAGGCTAATATGAATGTGATCATTAGACAATTGCTGCTAAAAATGGTTTAAGTTCATGAATTGACCCTCCTCATAAAGGATTAGCAATGCCTGGCCCCCTAGCTCATTTATTTTTCATGTCTCCGCCACTGCGCGCAACAGCGCACGTTCTCGCCCCCTCTCTCTAAATATCGATCTTGCACTTGTGCATTCCTTCATAGTCTCCCTCCACTCGGCCCCTCGCACCATCTTCTAGCCCCCCACCGGATTTTTCCACATGTACAATCTAGCAGACTCCATGGTTGAACTTAAGCATAATGCACAAACCTCAAAACAACAGTGGTTCTATTTTGTTCTAGAATCTACCGTATCATAACTGACCAAACTTTTTTCTAGTTGAATTGCCATTTTTTGTTTTTATTTTATGCTTTACAACGCACAATTCCATGAATCATAAAATAGATTAAGGGATTCTTTGATTCAAAGGATTCTCAAAGGAATTTTGGAGGATTCTAATCATTAGGAATTTTTCCTATCTTGGTTATTTGATTCGTAGGATTGTAAACCATGGGAATTTTTCTATATGATTCATTTGCACTAGATTTCATAGGAAACATCCCATCCACTCAAACCTCTTTGAAAGAATTCTGCGTTTTTTCTATGCACAATCAAACACTCGTACAATCCTATAGGATTCAAGATGACATTCCACTATAATCCCATGTTTTTCCTATTCCCACGTTCTTAGCTTTCTTATAAAACTAATTGATTTTGAATGAGATGAACTATAAACGAAGGGCTACATCAGGCATATATGGCTCAGAGCTTACATGCTATAGTGTGGTATTTATTCATAATTTGGTTGCAAAATCTGATGCGTGCAATGCACGTGTACCTTACTAGTACTTCGAGTATGTGCAAAACACGTAAATTAGAATTCCAATGGCACGCTACACAGTGTCTCTCTTACAGTTCATGAATCCACGTGGCACATGTGGAGGCGTTGTCGCGACCTCCTTGCAAGGATTGATCACAGTGACGTGCTGCTAGTTCCAGAAGAATGTACTCGTCCTCCCTAAGCCATACTGGCGGTACATGCACGAAGCGAAGATGTGCATGCACGCCACACATGCACTCATTCCCTTGGATGCACTCGCGGGTACACGAGCGGATGCAATTTTGTACCAAGATCCACCCCATGTGATAATTTGACGCGTGTAAAGTGGTTCACTTCATTGATGGTCAATTAATACAGCGCATGCAAATTGAGTGGACGTGAGGGCAGAAGAAAGACATTATTACTCCACTGCGCGCATGCGAGTAGTTAAATCATGGGTTGCTAGTAGTACTTCCATTAGTATCCTTCATATTTTGTGCCAATTTTTGACAGTAACATAATATTTACGTATTTGAGCAGTGTAGTACTTGAAATTTATGTTCCGCTAAACTCATCGGGAGCCGTTTTGGGCCTCGAAACCAAAACCATCAATTAATCTTTACCTTGTTCCCATCACATTCGAAAGTCTGCTCACACCTACTAGTGCGTACCAAACCTGAACGTGTTCCCACTATGCAGGTATTAGTACTAGTGCTAGTACTTAGGTTATAAAATGGGAACTACCTAACCGAAAATCACTCTACCTTTCCTCCTCATAAGTGCTTCTTCTTCGTCCGTCGTTGCCATGGCCAGTGAGCAGAGCTCTAGGTCGAGAACTACTCATAACAAGGGATCGGCAACCAAGGTTGTGGAAAAAAAGAGAGGGCTCGCCGCCACGCAGATACCTCGAAAGATCTCTCACGGGCAGGCGATGGCTCCTAGGAGCACCCTGGCCGCGGAGGCGAACATGCCGAGCCGGCGGCGCTGGAGTCGTTATCCCTCGACGGCATACACGATCAGCTCAATAAGCACCTCAATAAGCAGAAGGAGTTCATCCAAGGCTTGATGGAGTTGCTGAAGGAGAGCCTCGATGACATGCCCGCTGAGCTCAATAAGCAGGGGGAGTTGACCACCGGCTTGGTGATGCTGCTGAAGAAGAGCATTGCCTCAGAGAAGAAGGCGACCGGCGAAATCCTGCGACTTCAGCAGGATAAGGCAAAGCTCTGCCACGAGATCGACCTGTTGAAGGAGAATATATGAAATATATCATACCAGTAGGGGTGAATCACATCGTTGGTTTACCAACTCTTTATAGTAAGGGTGATAACCCAAATCTTGAGTATGATAACTCCCCTCATATTTTTCCGGTTTGTAATAAAACCGTGTCGGGTTGTAATAAACACCGGATAATCTTCCTGGCGACTTATAGTCAATGCCAGACTGGGCTAAGAAAACTCCAGTTTACAATTGAGTTTGTACTAACAACTGATAGTTGAAAGCTTGTGCCGGGTTAAGAAACACCGGACTGATGAAATGACTTGTAGTCAGGCCGGGTCAATGGACGCCAGTTTACCTTAAAACCTTATCAAAGGAGAAAAAACTTTGACAAAAAGCAAATGAAAAACTTGTAGTCGAGGCTTTTCAAGGGCTGCCAGGCCCAAATTCGAGGCTTTTCATGGGCTGCCAGGCCACTGAGTTAAACCATTTTACAAAGCCTTTTAAGATGGGCCTCCAATTAACCAATCGTTGTTTTAACTTTGACAAGTTCAGGGTCTGTATAAGATTGACTTGTCAAACGTTCGACGGGTCATACCAGGATTACCTGGACAGGAGTGGCTTAATTGATGAAGGCAGGTTAACCCGGGGTTTTAGGTGAATACACCAGGCTTCCAAGCCGTGGGTCGATACCCAATTACAAGGGTCCTTTCAAACTCTTTGTTACTTTACACAAAGATCGCCCAAGTAACTTTGTGAGCTGTGCTCAATGGGTGCCTATGTTTGAGTTGTGCTTTTAGCAACAATACTCTCTTTGGCCCCTTGGGTGTGAAGCTCCCAAGCTGTATTGTGGCATGATAGCCGGTTTAATGGACAAAACAGGACGTCGCTTTGTAAGCAGAAGCCCCCACATGATAAATAATACGATAAGCAATAAGGTAGGATACCCATGTCTGAACCGCGCATCATGGCAGCAGTTCCTCTTCGGCAACCTTTAACTTTTTGCAAAAGATAAATTCTTCTTGAACCGGGATTTTGAACCGGATATTGAGAGCTTCAAAGCTTTGTGGGAGATTTCTTTCCCTTGAACCAGATTTTAAACCGAAATCTTCATTTTCAGTCGGAAATTTTCTGACGGCCTTTAAGCTCGAACTTGCGAGAAGTTAATTCCTTTTTTGAACCAGACATTTTTAAACCGGATTTGAGAGCTTCAGAGCTTTGTGGGAGAATAGATTTCTCTTGAACCGGATTGTAAACCGGAATCCTTTCTGATGACCCGGAACTTCTTCATTGAGCCGAGATTTTGTTACCGCCATATACTTTCTAAGCCGGAAATTTTCTGACGGCCTTTAAATTTTCATGGATATAACAGTAGCCTCCGGGACCGGGTTATCCTTCCCTCCATCATCCTGGGGTTCTTAAATTTGCTAAAACTGGCAAGATTTGCTGAGTCGTGTCATCGTAGCCCCCAAGTCTCAAAGATGACTCGAGGAGTTGGCTTGAAACTCTCATATTTGACTGTGATATAAACCGACATAACTTGTATGTCATTGGTGTTGATAGCACGATGTGAATCCACAGAAGGTTGAGGTGATTGCGGCGGGTTACAAATGATCCCGTATGAGCCGTGTCAGCAACTCGGCCAATGGTTCCTTCCAACTGGCTATTTGAAGTTATCCAAACTGTAGTGGCGGCGACTTATGCGCCTGCCCATTAAGCCACCCAGTGCAGATGGCGGTTGATAGTATATGATAATTTGCCTCCATTTTGAAAGAAAACCCGGCTACCCAAGTTGTGACTTGCTCATGTTCAATAAACAGCTCATGCAGACGGGTGCGGCCTGGTGTGTTGATGTAGACCAGGCCGCGAGAGACGGGCGACAAAGATGACCGCGGCTTCAGAGGCGGCACAGGCAGATGAGTCGGCCGCAGTGTTGTAAACCGGCGTGTATGGGCGAATTAGCCACGTCATATCGATGTAAACCGGTTTGCAGAATGGCGGTTTGCTCATATATTCATCGAGCTTGATGGCATGATAAGATACTAGCGCATTTATAATGATGGCGCGAGTTTATACATCCATGACACAGCCATAGCTTTTGCAGTGAACAATTGTTCTGCATAAACAATACTGCAGACCAAGGCAAAGATAAACTGTTATTTGACAAAAATAATATGTGCTAAAAATAGATTTTAGATGGATATCACCTGATGTGTTTAGGCCGAAAATAATCCTCCGTGAAGTTGATGATCACCAGGTGAAACTGAAATCCTTCACGGGTGAATCGGCCGTGGGAGCAGACAGATAAACCGGCCACGGCGTTTGTGAGCCGGTGCAGACGAGCAAGTTGTCCTCCGTGTTGTAAGCTGGTGCAGACGCGTGAACCGGCCGCGAGGGCGGACGGGCAAGTCGTCTATGGCGTTGTAACGTGATGCGGACGGGCGAGTCGGCCGGCGCGTTTGATGTAAACCGGACCACGATACGCGTATCCGTGAAGCTGCGCGGCACAGCCAAACGTGCCTCCGCGCTATAATACCATCCTTTTTTCTTTTAATAGCCGTCCTGCATAAAAATATCATAGGCCAGAGTAACTATGGTCGGATGAATTAACATGATAAAATACATTGGAAAAAATAACACCCGGTAATTGTTGGATAATCTCAGATGAAAAAGATGATCGGATGGATGCACGTCTGATGTGGCACCAGCACCCATGTGGGTCTTCATTTGTCTTTTCTGCCTCCCAACGCATATCTCCTCGTACATTTGCTCCGAACCATCAATTAGTACTCCTTTGGATGTTTGTACGTGGATCAGATTGGCCTTTGTGATAATTGTGTCCTTTTCATTTTTGGTGATAAGCCTTCTTGGAAACCGCAGCAACGCTGCTGTTCCTTGGCCCCTCCTCTCCTCCTTTTTACTTCAGGTTTTGAAGAGTCCAGCGGACCTCTCTGTTCTCTCCTTCAGCTCGGCCTGCTGGGATGGCGTTTGGAGAACGGACGGCCACTGCAATTTCTTCCAATGAAACGATGCGGACGCTAGCGAAGATGTCTTTGTGCAAATCAACTGGATGGTTCTGAGTGCATGTGTGTGGAAGGTGACGAATTTGAATCAGTTGCAGAAACCTGTCCGTCTTGGCAACTTACGGCGGTTCATCATCAGCGGCGTAAAGCGGCTGGGCGGTTTAGAAGCAAGACGGCCACACGGAAGCATGTGATCGCATGGGCGGTTCATTACAAGCGCGCGGCCGCACATGAGCACGTGGAAAAACCGGACGCCGGGGGCGCACCAGGGCGGCCGAACCTGATGCTGCTGCAAAGGGGAGGCGCGGGCTGAGCCGGCGCAAAGTGGAGAGGCTTGGCGCGTCAGGTGTGCAGGCGCCTGAGGCGGCGCATCTTCAGCGGCGGGCGATTCGAGGCGTCGGAGCCCAGTGACTTAGCGTGGGGTGGTTCAGCAAACAACTCGAAGCGCAGCCACGGCCATATCCATTTTTGAGTCATAGCCGGCTCCCCGATGCTTTGATCGGACAATTTCCGTTCCTCTCGTTTCCATCTGGTATTGAGTACTAGCAGTAATAACTTGCCCAATCTCCGGGTAACTTGCCGCAACACCTGATCATCCCGGAATTTGAACAGATAATTTGCCTCGCCTCTGTTCCTAATGACAGCTCAACACACATCGACTCGGATTTGACAGATTACCTTGCGTCAGCGGCGCAGAGCAGAGCTCCAAACCCTCGGCGGCAGCTTACTCGCTACGGGCGACTCGGCAACAGAGTACACTCCTTTGAAAAACTTCCCGTACAGATTACTCCTTCCCAAAAAACCAGAGTTTTCCTGTAGACTGTATTTAAGTATCCGAATAACAGTAGTAGAAACAGCAGTCTTTTACAGGTCACTTTATGAAACCGCATCAGGATTTGGTCCTTGTTTCCTCACGTGTGTGCCGATATGGATTATTCTGACCCGCCGTACAGCAGCTATAGAAAAATTCCTGTCAGCCTTGACGATACACAGCAAAAATTGATCTCCAAATCGGATTCGACGAGTCGCGTCGTATCGGCAACGCACAGAACATCAAACTCTAACTTCCTTTGAACTCCTGTCGAACTCAGCGACTTGCGGCGATGCCATAGCAAAAAACTCATCCTTGGTTAGATTTGATGGATTGCCAAAGACGGGCACGGTGTACTGATTCTGCGAGACCCAAAATTTCTTTCTTCTCAAAAACTCATATAAGTCGTGATTGCCATGGAGATGATGTAAATCCTTCCAAACTGGTTTTTCCTCATTCAAAATATTGTGAACTTCTTGATCCCTGAGATAGCACCCTCCAAGAACTCAACACCACCGTGCGGAGGCCCCACGGTGGGCGCCAACTGTCGTGGAATTAACACGTCAGATTTCCTTAGTGTGAGGACTCAGTCGTGAGGCCAACACATCTATGTGGTAGCTTGAGAGGGGTTGAGCGGAATCGAGAGACGCAACACAAGACAAGGATTTAGACAGCTTCGGGCCCCGGGAAACATCATCCGGTAATAACCCTACATGTTGTTTGTGGCTAGGTCTCATTATGATCATGAGGGAGACGCCGTAAACCGGCTCTTTGTGTCTAGCCCTAGATATTGTTTCTTCTTGCTGTCGCTTGTCCCTCTTTGGGGAGCCCTGCCCCTCCTTATATATGTTGAAGGGGCGGGTTACATGTGGAGTCCTATTAGGATTAGGACTAGTCTATCTCTAATACAAACCGGATACAAGTCCTGGTCTTAATTCCTTGTAAGGTAAATATTCGTCATGCCTTTCCTCTTAAACCGGCCCACCATAGTATGAACCGGCCTTCATGAACCGCCAGTTGGGCCACCTGGTCTTGTCGCTCCTCTGACCTGCCTGCCGGATTACCAATGAATGGTAAACCGCCAGGTCCAAACGGGTCGCCAGTGAATCATCAAGTCTTTAGCCGGGTCTCAAGTAAACCGCCAAGTCCGGTCGGGTTATACTTCCGGACGGCTTACGCCGCGAGGTATATCCCCGACACTCGATATGTGTGAACTAACTGTAGGTCAGGTTCACCCAAGAAGCAAATCTGGGTGAAGAAGTGTGTCATTGAAAAATTATCAGTCACTACTAACCTGAATATGCAGAGTAACTCTCTTTGAGGAAATGGTTATCATTCACAGATCGGAACAAAAACTTTCTCAATGATTATCATTCAAACCTTCGACAAAAGAAGTACATGCGTACCACATCAAATCATTATGCTCATGTCTCTGGAAATAATTTCAATGCTTATTCATATGATTACACTCGAAATGCACAGGTGAATTACAGGTCTCGCCGAAGGATGTTCCTGCTCAGACTAAGCAAATGAGCGCCTCCCACGCAAGTGCGGTTGCAAAAAAGAACTAACCCTTATTGCAAGAAATTTCTCATGGTTACCTCTCGCTCACTCTAAGCCCTGAGATCTATTATTGTTGGTGCTAGCTTCTTGTGTTTATTTGCCCTTGTTCTTGTGTTTTTGTTTTCGCTTGCCGTGTTTGTGTTTCGTCCATCAAACAACTCACTCATAGCTCAGCGCTTTGTGCTTTACTTTCATTTGTCTGAGTGTTTTGTTTCGGACCCTGTTTTTCGTCTATTCTTTCTCATCCACTCTATGTTGTCCGTCATAAGCATGAAATTGATCTGAAGGAAATTTCTTTTCGACGTCCTTGGTCGCGAAAGAAATTGACTTCAAACTTTAATCCGTTGTAGGCCGATGCGTCTCATACGCATCTATAATTTATGAAGTATTCATGCCATGTTTACAACAATTCTATATGGTTTTGGCATGACTTGAATGGAACTAACCCGGACTAACGCTGTTTTCAGCAGAACTACCGTGGTGTTGTTTTTTGCGCAGACATAGAAGTTCTCCAAATGCAACGAAACTTTTTGACGATTTTTTGGAACAAAAGAGGTACTAGAAGCTTCATGGGAGGACCATAAGGTGAAGGAGGTGAGCACAACCCACCAGGGCACGCCACCTCCCTTTGGCGCACCCTAGTGTCCTGTGGGCCCCTCGAAGCCCATCTTTGCATGAAACCGACACCAAAAAAATCCTATAAATACATAAACCCCCAGAAATAACCCTAGATGAGATGTTCCACCACCGCAAGCCTCTGTAGCCACGAAAAACCAATCTGGACCCTGTTCCGGCACTCTGCCGGAGGGGGAAATCATCACCGGAGGCCATCTTCATCATCCTTATGGCCACCATGATGAGGAGGGAGTAGTCCACCCTTAGGGTTGAGGGTTTGTACCAGTAGCTATGTGTTTAAACTCTCTCTCTCTCTCTCTCTCTCGTGTTCTTCATTTGGCACGATATTGATGTATCGCGAGCTTTGTTAATATAGTTGGATCATATTGTGTTTCTCCCTCTCTATCTTGTTGTGATGAATTGAGTTTTCCCTTTGAGATTTCGTTCTTAGCGGATAGAATACTTTTATTGATTTGAGAACACTTGATGTATGTCTTGCTGTGAATACCCGTGGTGACAATGGGGTATCAGATTGATTCACTTGATATGTGTTTTGGCACTCAAGTCGCGGATTCCCGAGGTGACATTGGGGTAATCTATGCATAGGGGTTGATGCACATTCTTGTCTTTGTTTCTCCGTTAGAAATCTTGGGGTACTCTTTGAGGTTCTTTGTGTTGGATTGGGTATTATGAATCTGAAATTGTTTGATGCACATATCGTATAATAAACTCACGGATACTCATGGTGACATTCTGGTATCTATGTGACATTAGAGTTGGTTGATGTGTATCATATGGTGTTATTTTAGTATGAACTCTTGATAGATTGATCGGAAAGGATAATTTTGTTTTATCTTAGTACAAACTCTTGAAAGATCGATCGGAAAGGATAACCTTGTTTTATTTGAGTACGAACTCTTGGATAGATCGATCGGAAAGGATAACTTTGTGTTATTTTATTACGAACTCTTGGAAAGATGAATCGGAAAGAATAAATTTGAGGTGGTTTCGTACCCCACCAACTATTTCTTCTCATGTTCCCCGCTGGATAGGAACTTTGGAGTGATTCTTCATCGCACGTTGAGAGATTGTTATGTGATCCAATTATATTAGCATTGTTGAGAGATTGCATTAGCGAAAGTACGGGCCCTATGCCTCATTTTCAAGCATACCGTTTGTTCTCACATTTGTCACTTGCTACCTTGCTCTTTTTATTTATTTAGATTATAAAAATATATTTCTACCATCCATATTACACTTTTATCACCATCTCTTTGTCGAACTAGTGCACTGCTACTTCTTAAGCTTGCATTGGTTTTTCCTTTGAAGAGGAAAGGGTGATGCTGCAATGTAGAGTAAGTATTTCCCTCAGTTTGAGAACCAAGGTATCAATCTAGTAGGAGACAACGCACAAGTCACCGAATACCTGCACAAACAATCAACAAACTTGCGCCCAACGCAATAAAGGGGTTGTCAATCCCTTCACGGTTACTTGCAAAAGTGAGATCTGATAGAGATAGATAAACGGTAAAGTAAATATTTTGGTATTTTTGGTTTATAGATCGGAAAGTAAAATATTGCAAAATAGTAGATCGGAAACTAGTATGAGGGAAAATAGAACTTATATGATGGAAAAGAGAACCGGGGGGCATAGGTTTCACTAGTGGCTTCTCTCAAGATAGCAAATAATACGGTGGGTGAACAAATTACTGCCAAGCAATTGATAGAAGAGCGCATAACTATGACGATATCTAAGGCAATGATCATGAACATAGGCAACACATCCGTGTCAAGTAGACCGAAATGATTCTGCATCTACTACTATTACTCCACACATCGACCGACTCCTACCTGCATCTAGAGAATTATGTTCATAAAGAACAGAGTAATGCATTAAGTAAGATGACATGATGTAGAGGAATTAACTCAAGCAATATGACAAAAACCCCATCTTCTTATCCTCGATGGCAACAATACAATACGTGTCTTGCTTCCCCCACTGTCACTGGAAAAGGACACCGCAAGATTGAACCCACAGCTAAGCACTTCTCCCATTGCAAGAAAAACCAATCTAGTAGGCCAAACTAAACCTATAATTCGAAGAGACTTGCAAAGATATCAAATCGTACATATAAGAATTCAGAGAAGACTCAAATAATATTCATAGATAATCTGATCATAAATCCACAATTCATCGGATCTCGGCAAACACACCGCAAAAGAGTATTACATCGAATAGATCTCCAAGAACATCGAGGAGAACATGGTATTGAGTATCAAAGAGAGATAAGAAGCCATGGAGTACTCATGCTTCGGCAAACTACTCACGCTTCATCGGAAGGGCAATGGTGTTGATGAGAAGCCTTCCGTGCTAGAATCCCCCTCTGTCAGCACACCAGAAAAGGCCCCTAGATGGGATCTCACGGGTACAGAAGGTTGCGCAGTGGAAAAGTGTTTTTCGTGGCTCTCCCTGATGGTTTTGAGGTATAAGAGTATATCTGGGGTGAAAGAATTAGGTCAGGATACCTCCGAGGGGCCCACGAGGTAGGGGGCGTGCTCTACCCCCCAGGCGCGCCTTCCACCCTTGGGGCCGCCTCGCTGCTTCTCCGACTTCATCTGCAAGTCTCCTGGTTTTCTTCTGGTCCAACAAAGATCATCGTGAAAGTTTTATTTAGTTTGGACTTTGTTTCGTATTCCTTTTCTGCGAAACTCTAAAAGAGGCAAAAAAACAGAAACCGGCACTGGGCTCTAGGTTAATAGGTTAGTCCCAAAAATAATATAAAATAGTGTATACAAAACATCCAAAACAGATAATATAATAGCATGGAACAATCAAAAATTATAGATACGTTGGAGACGTATCAAGCATCCCCAAGCTTAATTCCTACTCGTCCTCGAGTAGGTAAATGATAAAAATAGAATTTTTGATGTGCAATGCTACCTAACATATTTGTTCATGTAATTCTCTTTATTGTGGCATGAATTTTCAGATCTGTAAGATTCAAAAAAAGTTTAATATTGACATAAAAACAATAATACTTCAAGCATACTAGCAAGGCAATTATGTCTTCTCAAAATAACATGGCCAAAGAAAGCTTATCCCTACAAAATCATATAGTCTGGCTATGCTTCATCTTCATCACACAAAATACTCAAATCATGCACAACCCCAGTTTCAGCTGAGTAATTGTTTCATACTTTAGTATTCTCAAACTTTTTCAACTTTCACGCAATACATGAGCGTGAGCCATGGACATAGCACTATGGTGGAAGATAATGGTGGTTGTGGAGAACATTAAAAGAGGGAGATAGTCTCACATAAACTACGCGTATCAACAGGGAATGGAGATGACCATCAATAGATATCAATATGAGTGAGTAGGGATTGCCATGCAACGGATGCACTAGAGCTATAAGGGTATGAAAGCTCAAAAAGAAACTAAGTGGGTGTGCATCCAACTTGCTTGCTCATGAAGACCTAGGGCGATTTGAGGAATCCCATTGTTGGAATATACAAGCGAAGTTCTATAATGAAAAATTCCCACTAGTATATGAAAGTGACAAAATAGGAGACTCTCTATCATAAAGATCATGGTGCTACTTTGAAGCACAAGTGTGGTAAAAGGATAGTAACATTGCCCCTTCTCTCCTTTTCTCTATGTTTTTTTCCTTTTCTTCTTTTTTTCTTTTTTTATTTGGCTTCTTTAGCCTCTTTTTTATTTTGGCTTGTTTGGCCTCCTTTTCCCCCTTTTTTATTTCCTCACATGGGACAATGCTCTAATAATGATGATCATCGCAGTTCTACTTACTTACAACTCGAAAAAAATTACAACTCGATGCTTAGAACAAAAATATGACTCTATGTGAATGCCTCCGGCGGTGTACCGGGATGTGCAATGAATCAAGAGTGACATGTATGAAAGAATTATGAAAGGTGGCCTTGCCACAAATACGATGTCAACTACATGATCATGCAAAGCAATATGGCAATGACGAAATGTGTCATAATAAACGGAATGGTGGAAATTTGGATGGCAATATATCTCGGAATGGCTATGGAAATGACATAATAGGTAGGTATGGTGGCTATTTTGAGGAAGGTATATGGTGGGTGTATGGTACCGGCGAAAGTTGCGCGGTACAAGAGAGGGTAGCAATGGTGGAAGGGTGAGAGTGCGTATAATCCATGGACTCAACATTAGTCGTAAAGAACTCACATACTTATTGCAAAAATCTATTAGTCATCAAAACCTAGCACTACGCGCATGCTCCTAGGGGAAGGGTTGGTAGGAGTTAACCATCGTGTGATCCCGAGCTCCACACAAAGGATGACAATCAATAAATACTTCCTGCTCCAACTTTGTTACATAACGATTCACCATATGGGCATGCTACGGGACTCACAAAACTCAACACAAGTATTTCTCAAATTCACAATTACTCCACTAGCATGACTCTAATATCACCATCTTCATATCTCAAAACAATCATAAAGAATCAAACTTCTCATAGTATTCAATGCACTTTATATGAAAGTTTTTATTATATCCCCCTTGGATGCCTATCATATTAGGACTAAATTTATAACCAAAGCAAATTACCATGCTGCTCCAAAAGACTCTCAAAATAGTATGAGTGAAGAATGAGAGTTCATCAATTTCTATAAATAAAGCCACCGCCGTGCTCGAAAAAGATATAAGTGAAGTACCAGAGCAATATTGCCTAGCTCAAAAGATAAAAGTGAAGCACATAGAGTATTCTAATAAATCACGATTCAAGCGTGTCTCTCCCTAAAGGTGTGTACAGAAAGTATGATTGTGGTAAACTAAAAAGCAAAGACTCAAATCATACAAGATGCTCCAAGCAAAACACATATCATGTGGCGGATAAAAATATAGCCTCAAGCAAAGTTACCGATAGACGAAGACGAAAGAGGGGATGCCTTCCGGGGCATCCCCAAGCTCAGGCTTTTGGTTGTCCTTTAATATTACCTTGGGGTGCCTTTGGTATCCCCAATCTTAGGCTCTTGCCACTCCTTATTCCATAGTCCATCAAATCCTTACCCAAAACTTGAAAACTTGACAACACAAAACTCAACAAAAAATCTCATAAGCTCCGTTAGTATAAGAAAATAAATCACCACTTTAAGGTACTGTTGAAAACTCATTCTTTATTTATATTGGTGTAATATGTACTGTATTCCAACTTTTCCATGGTTCATACCCTCCGGTACTACCCATAGATTCATCAAAATAAGCAAACAACACATAGAAAACAGAATCTGTAAAAAACAGAAGAGTCTGTAGCAATCTGTAACTCTCAAATACTTCTGTAACTCCAAAAATTCTGAAAAAATAGGAAAACCTGAGAAATTTGTGCACAAACCCAGAGAAAAAAGAATCAGATCAAAATCACGTTTCCATAAAATTCTGGAAATTATATACTGGGTGCAAAAGTTTCTGTTTTTTAGCAGGATCAACACAACTATCACTGTAAGCTATCCTGAAGGTTTAACTTGGACAAACACTAATTAAAACATAGAAACACATCTAACCAGAGGCTAGATGAATTATTTATTACTATACTGAAACAAAAATTAAATAACAAAAATAAAATTGGGTTGCCTCCCAACAAGCGCTATTGTTTAACGCCCTTAGCTAGGCATAAAATACGAATAGATCTAGGTATTGTCATCTTTGATATGCAATTCTTCAATTGCACACGTATGATACTTATTAGGAGGTTCTTGGGTTTTATCAATGATCAAACTCCTAGGCAAGAAATCAAGAAATTCATTCATGGCAAAACATTCCTTAATAATATCGAGAAAATTCGGGTGAACACTAATTGTTTTAAGATCTTCATTTTCCTTACTAGAAGATTCACCCTTATTCTTAGGAACATAAATGAACTTGACAGTCTTAGTAGAGGGAATATTTTGAGTAGTTTTAACGGAAGAAAAAGCGGAACCCAAGTTGGTAATAATATTGTGGTAGCCTGGCTTATTAGGGATGATAGACTAGTCATATCAATAAGGAATTCCTTCATTTCCGGGAGCCCATTCGGAAAGAACTCCAAAGTTAAGCGTGCTCAGCTTGGGGTAATTTCAGGATGGGCGACTGACCAGGAAGTAGCTCCCGGGTGCACACAAGTGAGGACAAAGTGCACAGAAAAGACTAGTATTGATCTGTGAGGTCAGTCTAGATCCCGCCAGGAGTAACGACCACCGGCTGGTGTATCCGGGGTGTTACAAGTTGGTATCAGAGCTGACCCTTGCGGTTACACGGATGTTTGCGGACAGGTGCGCGGTCATGTTGGTCATGACATTTGTGACCCATCATGGCACACGACATGGCACATGTGCCGGACTGGATGCACAAACGTATGTGCCAAGAGGGAACGTTCATGTGGCCCGACGAGGACGTCGGTTCCTTTGAGTGGGGGTGTATGTGGTAGCCTAGCTTATTAGGGATGATAGACTACTCATATCAATAAGGAATTCCTTCTTTTCCGGGAGCCCATTCGGAAGGAACTCCAAAGTTAAGCGTGCTCAGCTTGGGGTAATTTCAGAATGGGTGACCGACCGGGAAGTAGCTCCCGGGTGCGCACGAGTGAGGACAAAGTGCGCAGAAAAGACTAGTATTGATCTGTGAGGTCAGTCTAGATCCCGCCAGGAGTAACGACCACCAACGGGTGTGTCCGGGGCATTACAAATATCCTCTAGTTTGCCAATTCTAGCAGAATCTTGATCTATCTTTTAATTAACTATAGGTTCCTTTTCCTTAAGATTATTTAAAGTAACTCCTACCATAGATCCATATTGAGAAATCTGATTATGAATCTTTTTATCCAAATTTTCAATCAACTCAATGTAGCAATTTTATTCTCAATAATATCGAGCCTTTGCATCACATGTTCCAAAGTTAAAACAGGTTCATTGATCAAAAGAGGTGGTGGGCCTAACAAATCTATCATGGAATTATAAGAATCACAAGTATGTCTTCCCAAGAAATTTCCCCCGGTAATAGTATCTAGAACATATCTATTCCAAGGAGTAACGCCCACATAAAAATTGCGGAGAAGAACGACAATAGATTGCTTTCGAGTAGACCTAATTTGAGCATTGCAAATTCTATACCAAGCATCTTTTAAATTTTCTCCCTCCCTTTGTTTAAAATTGAGGATTTCATTTCCGGGAGTACTAACAATGATAGGAGGACTAGCCATGAAGGTGAATCACGCGATATAACACACGAGCACACAAAAAAGCAAGCAAAGAAGATGAACGGAAGAGGGGCAATGAAAAGGCAAATATTTTTGAAAATCATTTTGGAGGTGAGGGAGAGAAAAACGAGAGGCGAATGGAAAATAATGTAATGCAAGAGATGAATGTTTATGATGGGTACTTGGTATGGCTTGACTTGGCGTAGATCTCCCTGGCAACGGCGCCGGAAATTCTTCCTGCTACTTGTTGAGCTTGCGTTGGTTTTTCCCTTGAAGTGGAAAGGGTGATGCAGCAAAGTAGAGTAAGTATTTCCCTTAGTTTGAGAACCAAGGTATTTATCCAGTAGGAGACTCTTTATTATTTGGTTGCAGGGTTGTTTGAGAGAGACCATCTTCATCCTACGCCTCCCATGGATTGATAAACCTTAGGTCATCCACTTGAGGGAAATTTGCTACTGTCCTACAGAACTCTGCGCTTGGAGGCCCAACACGAGTCTACAAGAATAAAGTTGCATAGTAGACATCATAGGCGTTTTCCCTCCTCCAAATCTTTTGGTCTCCCACTCTGTTTCTGAGTTTTTTGCAGGAAACGGTTGCCACGTGTCCATGATCCCCACGACTGTGATCACGTCCATTGAATGTGGAACATCCCGCTTCAGAGGGTCTTAGATCTCAGAGAGGTGGTTCTGCTCATCTTCTATAAATACCCCTCACTGAGCCTCTGTGCCTCCTTCCTCCCTGGGCCCCAAACCCTTGTTCTCTTTCATCCGAGCCCGTGCTCGAAGTAACTCAGTCGAGGAGCTCCGCTGTGCAACTCTGGTGAAAGCTCACGGCCGTTGGTCGCGCCAGTGCGGCAATTTCCTCACCGCAGTGCCATAGTTGATCTTTGCCGCCAAGTTAGGGCGCCTAGTTCAAAAACTGCTCATGCTCCTTACTCTGTTCATAGGGCAGTTAACAACGGTGCTATTTCTTGTGATTTATTCACTGTGGTAGATCTTTAGGTTTCTCTACATTATGACTGGTATAATTTGTAGCTTTTCCCTCGAAGTTCGGCGAAGAGATGGTGATAAAAGTATAATATGGACGGTATAAATATATTCTTATAATCTGAATATATAAAAACAACAAGGTAGCAAGTGAAAAAAGTGAGCACAAATGGTATTGCAATGCTTGAAAATGAGGCCTAGGGTCCATACTTTCGCTAGTGCAATCTCTCAACAGTGTTAATACAATTGGATCATATAACCATCCCTCAATGTGCGATGAATGATCACTCCAAAGTTTCTATCTAGCAGAGAACAGAAGAAGAAATTGTTTGCAGCTATTCTTTCCGATCGATCTATCCAAGATTTTGTACTAAAATAACACCAAGTTATTCTTTCCGATCGATCTATCAAGAGTTCGTACTAAAATAATACCAAAACAAATTCAAATTTATAATACTCAATCCAACACAAAGAACTCCAAAGAGTGCCCCAGAATTTGTACCGGAGAAACAAAAGACGAGAACAGGCATCAACCCCTATGCATAGATTACCCCAATGTCACCTTGGGAATCCGCGAGTTGAGTGCCAAAACACACATCAAGTGAATCAATATGATACCCCATTGTCACCACAGGTATTCATAGCAAGACATACGTCAAGTGTTCTCAAATCCATAAAAGTATTAAATCCGATAATAACAAAATCTCAAAGGGAAAACTCAATTCATCACAATAAGATAGAGAGGGAGAAACACCATATGATCCAACTATATTAACAAAGCCCGTGAAACGTCAAGATCATGCCATCTCAAGAACACGAGAGAGAGAGAGAGAGATTAAACACATAGCTAGTGGCACAAAGCCTCACCCCCGAGGGTGGACTACTCCCTCATCATCATGGTGGCCGCCGGGATGATGAAGATGACCTTTGGTGATGATCTGCTCCTCCGGCAGGGTGTTGAAATAGAGTCCAGATTGGTTTTCATGGATACAGAGGCTTGCGGCGGCGGAACTTCCGATCTAGGGTTATTTTGGGGGGTTCTGGAATATTTGGAAATTTATAGGGCGAAGAGGCAGTGCGGGAGGTCACCGAGGTGGGAACAACCCACCAGGGCGCGCATGGCCCCCCATGCGCGCCCAGTTGGGTTGTGCCCCCCCCCCCGGGGCACCCCTCTGGTACTTCTTTGTCCCATCCTGGGTCTTCTGGACCATAAAAATTCTCCAAAAAAATTCACTACGTTTGGACTCCATTTAATATTGATTTCCTGCAAATTAAAAGACAAGCAAAAATCAGCAACTGGCATTGGGCACTATGTCAAGAGGTTACTCCCAAAAAAGGATATAAAGTTGCTATAAATGATTGTAAAACATCCAAGAATGATAATATAACGGCATGAATACTTCATAAATTATAGATACGTTGTAGATGTATCAGCATTCCCAAGCTTAATTCCTACTCGTCCTAAAGTAGGTAAATAATAAAAGAAATAATTTATTTGATACCGGAATATTCAGTTTGGTAACCTGCTACATATTCTTCCTCCGCTACTGGTAAGTGTGAATGCTAGCAAAGTGCATAATTTTGATCAATGATAATTTCAATTACTTTTCCTAGCATCATAACATCAACTCTTTCTCATAAAACTCATCATGATAAAGTAGCAATCAATTCACATGTTATGGTTAAAACAATGAATTCTCTTGAAACTCAACAACCTATAGTCTTAGTCACCAAGCAATTGCAATTCAACTTATTCAATAGAGTCTAACTAAGATCTCCACATACTCAATCATCATATAGTATTCTATGATTGCTAGTACACAAAGCATATTCTTAGAACAAATGGCATCCATCAAACACACAGAAAGATAGGGGCTTAATATTTTTCCTCCTAACTCATTTATCATAGAGATAATTGTCAACAATAATAATTCATGATCAAATATATTTGACTGGTCATATGTGCCTAGATCTTTCCCCACCACATGATGCTTGCCAACTAGAGAATAGTTGAGGTTAAAATGAGATTTCATACTATTGACTCTTTCCATAAACTTAAATACTGAAAAGTAAAAGATAGGCCCTTCGCAGAGGGAAGCAGAGGTTGTCATGCGCTTTTTATTTTTGGATGCCCAAACTCTTAATGCAAAGGAACGTCACATTATATTGCCCCTTATGACAGCATCCTTTATTATGCAGTCTGTCGCTTTTATTACTCTTCCATCACAACTTCGTACAACACTCATTTTTCCCTTACAATAAAAGATCAAACATATTTAGAAGCAATTTTTATTGCTTTAAGCACCGATGACAGGATCTTACTCAATCCATAGGTAGGTATGGTGGACTCTCATGGCAAGAAACTGGGTTTAAGGGTTTTTGGATGCACAAGTAGTATCTCTACTTAGTACGATTTTTTGGCTAGCAAAAGATCCTAGGAAAACACCACATGTTGGAGGATCCATGACAATATAACTCTATGCAAATATATACAACCATAACTCATTATGTTGTCTTCCTTGTCCAACTTCAACTAATTTGCGCAAGTTTGAAAATAATTAATGGGTATTCACAATCATAGAAGACATCCAAGATAATATATTTATATGTTAAAGTTCTCTTCCATATACTAATCATTCATGAATTGCATGTATGGCCAATATTGTGATTGTCAAGCTTCAAAAGATTTCACTACCTAAACCCAATGTGAAGCTACCACTAGGCATGATATGAACATATAATTTCAACGTCATGATATTCAAGTCATTCAACAATTTACTCATAGGATATAAGTGAAGCACAAGAGTAAATGACAAACTACTCCAAAAAGATATAAGTGAAGATCAAATGAGTAGTTCAGTAAGTGGGTAGCAATTTGAGGACTCTCTTTTATTTAAAAACTTTCATATCTAAGTATCTTATTAAAATAGCAAGCAAAATAAAATAAAATGACATCCTAAGAATAGCACACATCATGTGAAAAGAAAAAACTTAGGCTCAACCGAGGCTAACCGATAATTGTTGACGAAGAAAGGTGGGATGTCTACTGGGGCATCCCTAAGATTAGATGCTTGAGATTTCTTGGGATATTATCTTGGAATGCCTTGGGTATCCCCAAGCTTGAGCTCTTGTGTCTTCTTCATTCCTCTCATATAACGGTTTCCCTAATTCTCAAAAACTTCATCCACACAAACTCAACAAGAACTCGTGAGATAAGTTAGTATGAATCAATGCAAAACCTTATCATTCTCAACTGTAGCAAATCACTAAAATTATTATTTAACATTTCATACTAAATGCCTCTGCATTAATACTCCTATCCTCAAATAGAATCATTAAACAAGCAAACATATGCAAATAATGCAAACATAACAGCAATTTATCTTAACAGGACAGCCTGTAAAGGATGCAAGAAGATCCAATATTATTTAACTCAAAAAATTCTGAAAATTTATCACACTGTAGAAAATTTATCATAGATTATTGTGCAAAAAACTTCAAAATTTTATCACATTCGGACTTTTCTTGGGAACTTTTGCAACAGCGATAAATATTATGTTTTTAAACAGCAACATGTGGACTTGCAAAATAAGCATGGCAAGGGCTATCCTCGCCACTTTTATTGAAATAAAAGATGCAAAACATTATTCTAAATAACAACAAGCAAATCCTAACAAAATAAAATTACGCTCCAAGCAAACCACATATCATGTGACGAATGAAAATATAGCTCCAAGTGAGGTTACCTATAGTGTTGCAGACGAAAGAGGGGATGCACTACAAAAAAATACACTTCCCTGATGATATGTGTTTGTCCCAATAGGTCACGTTTTCTGTGATGCATGTACATCCATGACGATTTTATGACAGAATCAAGATAGTCATACATGTGCTGTCGTAGAAGTGTTCCATGACATTACCAAAATTATCATCACGGAAGTGTCCACATCCATCATGATAAATGGCGCGTCATGGAAGTGCTTTCGTCAAGGGTAACCGACACGTGGCATTCACCGTAACGGGTCGCCTTAAGCTATCGGGTCCGGTTTTGGATCCGGTAACCCATTAATAGCCCAGACCAATGGGGATTTTCCACGTGTAAAATTCTCAATGGCCAGAGGAACCACGTGTCTGCTCACCGTTGGGATAGATGTCATCCACTCAATGGACATGAGGTGCCTATGATACGTCGACACGTGGCACGACCCAACAGAGACCCATTCCGGTGAAAAGGCCGACCCGTTTGACTTGGTCAAAAGGTAGCGGGCCAGCCCACGGAAAGCCTGTTAATGGCATGTTCGTATCTAGCCCATTTATGGCCCGCTAACTCACGACCCGTTACGACCTATCCGAATTAAGCCCGGTAGCTTCATCTGTGCCATCCAATATGATTCCAGCCTGTTGTAACTTCCGGCCCATGTATGGTCCATGACGTCTTTCGGCCAATATGAGGCCCTTTGTAACTCTTGGCCCATTAACGGCCCGTGGTGAAATTGGCCCGTAATGAACAGTGTACCACTTTATACCCATTAACGGACCATTATTCCATTGGGCCATTTCCAACCCGTGTTATCTTTCGGCCTTCTCAGGGCCCATTTATTCTTGGGCTCATTTCCAACATTCAGTTACTTACGCCCTGTTACTGGCCTTTTCTGCTTGTGGGCCAAATTCAGCCCGTGGTTACAATCAGCCCATTTGTGGCCCGTTAATCTGTTGGGCTGTTTTCATAGCTTCATCAAATACGGCCGATTAACGCCGGCCCGTTATGGTCGGCTCATGAATGGACGATTCCAACTCTAGCCCATTTATGGCCCTTAATGCGGTCTGTTATTGGCCCATGTTTCGCCAATCGATCATACGGCCTGTAGTAGGCCCATTGTTTCTACGGCCCGTAGAAGACAACAAGGAATAAATAAGCAAGCAACTTATGCTAGGCTATCACGGCTATAACACATATTACATCCACTGGGCATCAAAGTTCGCTACCAGTGCAAATATAGGGAACGAAGCAGCATATCACATATACTGGTTGTCAAAGTTGGCGACCAGTTCAAATAAACACCATAGCAAAACAAGTCCAGGACTGAAACCACTTCAGAAGAGCTCAAGAAACAATATCCTGGGTACCCATAATGCAGGCAAGATGGTTCCAAGCTTATTAACTTTCACTTGTTTGGTGCTTAAATCCTCCAGCACTTGCTGTTGTACCAGAAAGTATGCATCTGAATTCTGCAGGGTCTTCCTCAATCCTTCGGCTTCGTGTTGTAGCACATGTGATCGATGTCTTTCAACTTGAAGTTGAGACTCAAGAAGATGAACTGATTCAGGCAGCAAGTTCAAAGAGCTTGTGCCAACAGTAGTGGCCAGTAACTCGAACACTACATCAAGACAGGACTTTTGGGTTGTCTCATTGTCGTCAAGATAGTTTTTCTCAGCTTTCTTGGAGACCAACAGGGATGTCTTGCTATCTTCAACCTTATTTGCATTACTTCCTTTACCATTACATAACGGGGTACCCTTCTCCAATATTTTGTCCGCATTCTAAAAGAGAAACAAGCAGACACATCACAAGTTTACCATGTTGTATATGAAACTCATTTTGGTAAATCAGCTCAGTAGTAAAGTGGACAGTATAACAACATGAAACAAACATATATCTATGTACCATGGTCACTGTATGGTCTATATCATTCTAGTTTTTGTTGCCAAATCAAGATAGAGACACAGTTCAAATAATATATGTTTAAGACAAAGCAGAATAGATAGAATATAAGTGTGGGAAACTACATAGCAATAACAACACTTGTAATGTGCATGACATGAGAACATAGCTATTTATTCGATTGAAACTGAAATCAACATAGAGCAAGTTACAGCCGCAAACCAATTAAAGAAACATGTTTAAAACATACATGTTGCACCATTGGAGTTTCAATTCCATCCTTCAAATTTGAAAATAGTTGGTATGGGTAAAAACAGTGATGCAAGAGCAAAGGAGTATGAACCATAGCTACAGAAGGTGACCTAAGAACAATTCTTCTTCTACTTTAAGCGTTGAGTTGGGATTCAGAGTGGTGGTCCTCGTGCTTTGGGCACTGCAGTTTCCTTACTAACTGCTCGTGTTTGGGTGCTCTATGTTGGAGATAGTGTTGTGTCAACTGGAATTGGGTTACTATCTATTGGGGTTGGGGTTAGAAGCGATGTAGCTGGTTCTCTGTCCAACTGGGTAGGGGTACAATCTGCGAGAGTCTGGGTTATGTGTGGTGCGGCTGGTTCGTGGGCAAGTACAATCGTGGTTCTATCTGCGTCGACTGGTAGCGCTATCTTTTCTGAAGACCGTGTTGTTACTCCCTTAGATACTTCAATCACCCTCTCCAATTCAAATGGCTGATAAAGATGAAAAGTAATTGAATGTACAGACATTGTATGGTAGACAGGTGCAATGGATAGTGGGGAATAAAAGAGGGCATGAAATAATTCACATTTATGTTGTCTAACCAAACAGGATAGCATGAAACAATTTCACATATATGATACCTAACTAAACAGGATATCATGACACAATTTCACATATATGATGGCTAACTAAAAAGGATGGAAAGACATAGTTTAAAATATAATGACTATGTAAACATGATGACATGATATAACTATATGATGTATTTATTAAATAGGTTGGCATGCCATAGTTCACATAAATGCCGCCTATGGAAACATGATAGCATGATATAATTCACAGATAGAATGACATAATTCAAAATATGACGAATGTAAACACTAAACAGGATGAGATGATATAACTATATGATGTCTTTATTAAATGGGTTGGCATGCCAAAATTCAGATAGATGCTGTCTATCTAAACATGATGGCATGATATAATTCAAATATATGATTTATATACTAAGCAAGTAAGCAAATGGCAATCGCATATATGATGTAAAAACTGAGCAATGCAAGACAACATGCATGACATGAATAATATAACCCTGCCAAGTTTGAGCATAGACCTCAGGGGGAAATAGGACTCGTCATCTGTCTCTGAATCCTCCTCTGAGGAGCAATCTGTAACCAGCAAGATGTTTGCTTCAGCAGGTAGCATTGCTTGCTCTGAATACCTTGTTTTCACTCTAGATACTTCCATCACCGCTTGAAATGGCTGATGCACAGGAAGAGTAGTTGAATATACAAACGTTGTCGACAAATGGAAAATGTAATACAAAAAAGGATAGCATGATATAATTCACATATATGATGATTGGCTAAACAACATGGCATTGCATAATTCACATATATAATGCCTTGCAATAAGATAGCATTGCATAGTTCACATATATAATGTCTTGCAACAAGATGGTATTGCATAATTCACATATATGGTAATTAGACACTAAACAGGTGGCATTCACACAAAGCATGTGTAAACTAAGCAAATGACATAGCAATGCAAGACACCATATGCACGATATGAGCAACATAATGCACACGAAGAGTAGTTGAATGTACTAACATTGTTGACAAATGTAATACGTAATGAAAAAAAGGATGGCATGATATAATTCACATATAAGATGACTGGCTAAGCAGGATGGCATTGCAAAATTCACATATATGATGCCTTGCTAAACAAGATGGTGTTGCATAATTCACATATACAATAAAGAAACTAAACAGATGGCATTCACACAAAGCATGCCTAAACTAAGCAGATGACATATTTGATGTATAAAGTAAGCAATGCAAGGCACCATATGCATGATATTACCAACATCAACATGCCAAGTTAGAGCGAAGACCTCAGGGGGTAAATAGGAGTAGTCTTCTCCTTCTGAATCCCCCTCAGAACAGTTATCTTCCTCTTGATTACAATCCGAAATGGGTGTAGGGGGGCTGCCTTTGCGCCCACCATGGAGCGACGTCTGCATGAAATTTTATTGCCACACAAGCCTCGTCTCTTTTTCTCTACATGTTCAGTTCCATTGTGTACAATAACTGGCATGCATAGGAATAAAACATAGTGAGATTATGTAAAGAGTGCATGCGGAAATCCAGAGTGATGGTAGCAACCTGTGGATAGACCCAAAACCATTGATTGAAGGCGGATAATGGCTTCGGTTAAAAAATACAAATAATGGCTTCTTTACTGTTTGTTTCCCACCCAACATGAAACTCATAGTAGACACCAGAGATTAACCAGATAGTAGATAGATACTATTGATTGTGGCCCCGATATGTACCCCACAACCATTTAAAAACTCAAGTTTGAACATTATTTTGGAGCTGACTCGGAGTCTAATCAGTGAACAAGATGATAAAGTAGCATGTAATATTAAGCGATGCATAACGTAAGCAGACACGAAAGAGTGCGACCTCTCTTGCGGACCCGTGTAATCCTCGAGGTCATCTGCTCGGTTGATGATGGTAATGCAGTTGTCGTGGCTGTCGGTGGCAGGGAAGAAGATCTGAGGTAGCGAAAGACAATCTGGAGACCGGATCTTTGCTGTGGTGGACCCTTCTATTGTTGGAGTAGCTGAGCTGGGGTAGACGACGGCATAGCACGAGCAGGACAAACCACACAAGGTTTTCTTTGACAACTATCTATAAGAGAAGTAATTATGTAAGGGCTCGTTTGAATTGGAGGATTCTAACAATGCAGGGATAGGAAATACACAGTAATAGGATAGGAATGCACGTGCAAAACAGAGAATTTAAAAACACAGGATTTCTGCCAATCTGGGTGTTTGGTTCACAAGAGTCGGAAGATCACAGGATGCAAAGAAGCATGGTAAGATTAAGACAAACCACAAGAAAATGTACGGTTATAATGCTATTATGCTACTATCTCCTAGTCTTGTGCTTCATGAACAGGAATTTGAAAAGGAGGAAAAGTGGATATTAAAACTCCTGCGGTTTTTCTTTCAAGGAGACACTACAGGAACAAATCCTACAGTTTTCCTTTGCTCCATTCCTTTGAACCAAATTCATGAATAGTAGTACCATTGGAAACTTTCCAATTCCTATGTTTTTCCTTCACTTTTCCTTTCAAGCACTGGCGATTCTAGTAGGCAGGCTTGAGCAGAGAAAAGCCTACACTCAAAAAATGTTTTTGTGCCACTTCTACTACTTTGGACCCAGGCCACTGGCCTACTAGCTCAACTCCCAGGCCCATCTACAAATGCACAGCTCAAACGCGCAGATATAAATAATGATGGCGTTCAAGAGAGTCCATCACGGATAGCTAAGTTGCCTGGTACCTCACTGTTTGTCATATAGTAGGAGAAACTAATCGTATTTCACGTTACTATGTGTGCTCAGTGGACAATATATATAACATGTAGAGTAAAAAAGTGATGCAACAAGTGTACACCCTCTTTGGCGAAGCCATGTTGATGTCGATGTGATTGGGTTGGTCGGTGAGGATGATCTGGCTGATTTGGCTGTCGGAGGAGGGGAAGTTCTTAGGCGTTTGGATATGGACCTTGAGGTACTGCTCCATTGTGATGGAGGGTTTCCTCATTGGAGAAGCTCCGGTGAGTTGTATGACGGCGAGGCTGAAGCAGGACAAGAGAGACAATGTTAACCTGAGTGGAATTCTAATAGCATCTCCAATAGATGACATAAAATACATAACCACAAAGTGCTAGATGTAAAATACATCAACCTCTCATCTCTGAACTTAACTGTCGAAACTGAATTTAACTATCGAAACTGAATTTAACCGTCGAAACTGAATTTTGCTGTCGAAACTGAATTTTCTGTCAAAACTGAACGCACTAGTAGCAGAAAAGCAGTAGCAGCAGCAGTAGCGCCTGGAGTAGAAGCGCGTGCGAGAGCCGGGGCAGCTGGTCATGTAGCAGCATCTCAGGTAGCAGCTGCAGGGGCTCGAGGAAGAGCAGTATCTGTTGCTCGTGCAGCAGCAGCGTGCGGAAGAGTAGAGCAGCAGCGCAAGCAAGAGCAAGAGCAAGGGTAGCAGCGCAAGCGAGAGCAAGAGCGAGAGAAGTAGCGCGAGCAAGATCAAGAGCAGACCAGGCACGGGGGTCGAGAGCAAGAGCAGGGCAGTAGCAGCTCCTACTGATGTGGATGTCGCCACCGAGGGAGTGACGCCATGAAGAAGTGGCCGGCGATGCTGCCGTGGATGGAGCCACGCCATGTCTGCTCGAGACCAAGCGCCGGCAGCACCGTGAGATTGAATCAAGAAGAAAATGTGGCGATTAGTGTAGAACCTCTTTGGCGGCGCCGATTAGGCCTCAGCTTATCCGAGGAATCGGTGCTGATGATGCTCTTCCGGTGGTGCAGGTGAAGACGGCGGTGTGGGAATGGAGTTGGCGTGAAAGACAATGGGAACATCGGGGCAGCTCCTTGGAGGTGGAGGACGGGTTGGCTGAACCGGCGGGACAACGAGATCGATGGCAGATCCTCATCCAGTGCGGTGGATGAGGGACGTCGAGGTGTTGCCGTGGATGATGTTGTCGGGGAAGAGGCTCCGGCTGGGTGGTGGACGAAGGAGGGTGTGGGGCTTCACGGGTTTTTGCATCCTCGGTGTACGAATGGGTCGGCGGATGGGATGGGAGGTGGGAACCATGGCTTAGGGACGCGGTTGTCCGAAATGTGGGGTAAGTTACAAAAGTACCCCCACCGATTTGAGCTAGGTGGCTCTTTTGGTCTAGGGGTATCACGGGCATTTCATGTGTAGGGATTTTGCAGGAGGTGGGAGTTTTTGCGCGCGTTGTAATTTTGGGATAGCAAGGCGCGGGTTGAGATTGAGGGAGTTTTCGGAGCACAACAAGACAAAGATATATCTTAAATATTTTGGGGTAACAAGGCGCGGGTTGAAATTTCCGGACAAGCCTAACGTGTACTGTACCAAATCAATTCGCACTTCCCTCGATGAAAAAACAAAAAGAAATCAATTCGCACCACACAAGAGAATCTAGTACCATGTACTGTACCAAATCAATTCGCACTACAAATGCCATTCAGAACTTTCAATTCATGTTACGTTCAATTAAAATATTTTGCTATGTGTATAATGCATGCAACCTGCTACTCAAATGAACGTTTTAGTGCATTCCAAACGTATATACTACCGCTTCAATATGAACTAAATTTGAGTTTGTTTCTCTATTTGGATAAGATCTACAATCAAGATTGTTGTCAAGTTAAACCATTTGAATTTGTTTCTCTATTTTAAGAAGATCTACAATCATCATTATTGTCAGGTTAAACCATCATTTGTATATTATCTTCACAGCACACCACATGATTACTGTTGAGTTAGATATGAACTATGTGTACTATATGAACTCGAACTCGATTCTTTGAATCCACTTTATGTTGATTTCAAATCACAGTACATTTCAAGCTCTAGCGAGATCTTCATAATCTAAACCATGTCTCATATGTATAATGGGTTTATCACATAATGTATGGTGCCCCGCCCCCTACGCCTACAAGTATTTAGATGTGAGGTGCAAACGCCACACATTATCACAAATTCAAATAAAATGTGAGATTGTTCGATATATAGTATGGTTTAGATTGTTCGATATTTAGTTGTGAGATGCAAATTCCACACATTATCACAAATTCAAATAGAATGAGAGATTGTTTGATGTATAGTATGGTTTAGATAGTTCCATATTTAGCTATGAGTTGCAAACGCCATGCATTATCACATTACGGTATAACATGTCCAAAACCACACCATGCGTATCACCGCTATATTCATGCATGCATATGTTTATAACACTATGATCTCCTATTCAAATATATGAATCAACTTTCATATTGAATTATGATCTTTGTTAGTCTCTTACACCCACACAGTCCTCTAACCTTTGTAGCTAGCACTAACTTTCTCTCGTGCATGCGCACGCCCTCCTCGCCCCCCTCCCTCAGCATTCTATCCATCATGCACATTCATTTTTTCTTCTTTAGGTCGTTCTCCCACGGTCTCCACAACTCCTTTCCGACACACACAGATCGATAAACCTCTCCAGCGATGTCTTCCTACCACATAGACACACACCTTCCATCTCCTTCTTTATGTGTCCAAGCCTCGTGTCTCTCATACGGTCCCACACACATGTAAACTCTCGCCCCTCTTTTCATCGATCTCACAATCGCACACTCCTCCCCCTATCTAGCTAGTAGGCGTATCGCACCACCTCCTAGCTCCATTCTCTCTATCTATCCGTCTCGCTGGGACTTATTTGCCTCTAACAAATGGATGTACACCGACCGATCTCCCGCTATACATCACTACAAAAAAAATACACTTCCGTGATGATACGTGTTTGTCACAGTAGGTCGCGTTTTTTGTCATGCATGCACATCCATGATGATTTTATGACAGAATCAAGATAGTCATACTGGTGCTGTCGTAGAAGCGTTCCATGACATTACCAAAATTATCATCACGGAAGTGTCCACTTCCATGATGATAAATCGCGCGTCACAGAAGTGCTTTCGTCAAGGATGACCGACACGTGGAATCCACCGTAACGGAACGCCGTTAAGCTATTGGGTCGGGTTTTGGATCCGATAACCCATTAACAGCCCCAACCAATGGGGATTTTCCACATGTAAAATCATCATTGGCTGGAGGAAACACGTGTCGGCTCATCGCTGGGACAGATGCCATCCACTCATTGGACAAAAGGCGCCTATGATACGTCGACACGTGGCACAGCCCAACAGAGGCCCATTCCTATGAAAAGGCCGGCCCATTTGACTTGGTCAAAAGGTGGCGGGCCGACCCATGGAAAGCCTGTCAACGGCCTGTTCGCATATAGCCCATTTACAGCCCGCTAACCCAAGGCCCGTTACGCCCTATCCGAATTAGGCCCAGTAGCGTCATCTGGGCCATCCAATATGATTCCAGCCCGTTTTCACTTCTAGCCCATGTATGGCCCATGAAGTCTTTCGGCCCATATGAGGCCCTATGTAAATCTTGGCCTATTAACGGCCCGTGGTGAAACTGGCTAGTAATAAACAGTGTATCACTTTACACCCATTAACGGCCCATGGTGAAACTGGCCCGTAATGAATAGTTTATCACTTTACACCCATTAACGGCCCATGGTGAAACTGGCCCGTAAAGAACAGTGTATCACTTTATACCCATTAACGGTCCGTTATTCTGTTGGGCCGTTTCCAGCCCATGTTATCTTTCGGCCTTCTCAGAGCCCATTTATTCTTGGGCTCATTTCCAGCATTCCTTTACTTACGGCCCGTTATTGTCATTTTCTGCTTGTGGGCCAAATTCAGCCCGTGGTTACAGTCGGCCCGTTTGTGGTCCGTTAATATGTTGGGCCGTTTTCATAGCGTCATCAAATACGTCCTATTAACGATGGCCCGTTATGGTCGGCCCATGAATGGATGATTCCAACTCTAGCCCGTTTACGGCCATAATGCGGTCTGTTTGGTCCATGTTTGGCCAATCGATCATACAGCCCATATAAGGCCCATTGATGATACGGCCCCGTAGAAGGCCCATTATTTCTACTTCTCATAGAAGGCCCATTGTTTCTACGGCCCGTAGAAGGCCCACTATTTCTATGGCCCATAGAAGGCCCATTGTTTCTACGGCCCGTAGGAGGCCCAGTGTCACTACAATAAATATTAGCCCATGGTTATTGTGGCCTAGTTTTAAAAAAATAGGTTATTGCAGCCACTAGCAAATCGCGGAAAAAGAACTGCACTGACTACTAGCAAACAAATAAACAAGACAACAAGGAAATAAATAAGCAAGCAACTTACGCTAGGCTATCACGACTATTACACATATTACATCCACTGGGCATCAAAGTTCGCCACCAGTGCAAATATAGGGAACACAGCAGTATATAAACGCCGCAGCAAAACAAGTCCAGAACTAAAACCACTTCAGAAGAGCTCAAGAAACAATATCCTGGGTACCCATAATGCTGGAAAGATGCTTAGCAAGCTTATTAACTTTCTCTTGTTTGGTGCTTAAGTCCTCCAGCACTTGCTGTTACACCAGAAAGTATGCATCTGAATTCTGCAGGGACTTCCTCAGTCCTTCGGCTTCCTGTCGCATAACATCTGATCGATGTCTTTCAACTTGAACTTGAGACTCAAGAAGCCGAACTGATTCAGGCAACAAGTTCAAAGAGCTGGTGCCAGCAGTGGTAGCCAGTAACTCGAACACTACATCAAGACAGGACTTTGGGGTTGTCTCAGTGTCTTCAATATAGTTTTTATCAGCTTTCTTGGAGACCAACAGGGATGTCTCACTATCTTGAACCTAATCTGCATTACTTCCTTTACCATTGCATAACGAGGTACTCTTCTCCAATATTTTATTTGCATTCTAAAAGAGAAACAAACAAACACATCACATGATTACAATGTAGTATATGAAACTCATTTTGGTAAACCAGTTCAGTAGTAAGGTGGACAGGACAACAGCATGAAACAAACATATATCTATGTAGTATGGTCACTGTACGGTCTATATCATTCTAGTTTATGTTGCCAAATCAAGATAGATAGAGTTCGAATCATATGTATTTAAGACAGAGCAGCATGGACAGAATATAAGTTTGGGAAACTACACAGCAATAACAGCACTTGTAATGTGCATGGCATGAGAACATAACTGTTTATTCAATTGAATCTGAAATCAACATAGAGCAAGTTACAACAGAAAACAACCAAACACGTTGAAGAAACAGGTTTAAAACATACCTATTGTGCCACTGGAGTTTCAGTTGCATCCTTGAAATTTGAAATTAGTTGGTATTAGTAAATATAGTGATGCAAGAGCAAAGTAGTATGAACCATAGCTACGGAACCTGGCCTGAGAACAATTCTTCTTCTGCTTTAGGCATTGACTTCGGGTTCGGAGTGGTGGTCCTCGTGATTTGGGCACTGCAGTTGCCTTACTAACTGTTCGTGTTTGGGTGCTCTGTGGTGGAGACGTGTTGTGTCAATGGGAACTAGGTGTCTATCTGCTGGGGTTGGGGTTAGAAGGGGTGTAGTTGGTTCTCTGTCCAACTGGGTAGGGGTACAATCTGCATGAGTGTGGGTTATGTGTGGTGGGGCTGGTTCTTGGGCAAGTACAACCGTGGTTCTATCTGCATCGACAGGTAGCACGATCTTTTCTAAAGACCGTGTTTTTACTCCCACACATACTGCCATCACTCCCTCCAATTGAAATGGCTGATAAACAAGAAAAGTGTATAGACATTGTAAGATAGACAGGTGCAATGGATAGTAGGGAAGAAAACAGGGCATGTAATAATTCACATTTATGTTGTCTAAGCAAACAGAATAGCAGGACATAATTTCACATATATGATGGCTAATTAAACAGTATAGCATGACACAGTTTCACATGTATGATGGCTAACTAAACAGGATAGAATGACATACTTAAAAATATGATGACTATGTAAACATGATGACATGATATAACTATACGATGTGTTTATTAAAGTGGTTGGCATGCCATAAATCACAAACATGTCGTCGGGAAACATGATGGCATGATATAATTCACGGATAGAATGACATAATTTAAAATATGATGACTATGTAAACAGGATGAGATGATATAACTATATTATGTCTTTAGAAAATGGGTTGGCATGCCATAATTCAGATACATGTTGTCCATGTAAACATCATGGCATGAGATAATTCAAATATATGATTTATATACTAAGGAAGTGAGCAGAGGGCAATCGCATATATGATGTGTCAACTAAGGAGATGGCATTCAATATTGTGTATATGAAGTAAAAACTAAGCATTCAAATACAACATATGCATTATATGAGTAATATAACCCTGCCAAGTTTGAGCATACACCTCAGGGGGATAATAGGATTGGTCATCTGCCTCTGAGTCCTCCTCTGAAGAGCTATCTGTAACCAGCAAGATATCTGCTTCAGCAGGTAGCATTGTCTGCTCTGAAGACCTTGTTTTCACTCCAGATTTCTCCATCACCAATTCAAATGGCTGATGCACAGGAAGAGCAGTTGAATATACAAACATTGTCGACAAAAGCAATGAGAAATACAAAAAAAGGGCGGCATGATATAATTCACATATATGATGCTTGCCTAAACAGCATGGCATTGCATAATTCACATACATAATGCCTTGCAACAAGATAACATTGCATAATTCACATATATAATGTCTTGCAACAAGATGGCATTGCATAATTCACATATATGGTAATTAGACACTAAACAGGTGGCATTCACACAAAGCATGTCTAAACTAAGCAAATGACATAGCAATGCAAGATACCATACGCACGATATGTGCAACATAACCCTGCCAAGTTAGGGCATGCACCTCGGGGGTGGGGGGAATATGACTGGTCATCTGTCTCTGAATCCTCCTCTGAGGAGCTATCGGTAACTAGCAAGACATGCGCTTCGTCAGTAGCATTGTTTGCTCTGAAGACATTGTTTCCACTCCAGATTTTTCCATGACCGTGTCGAATGGCTGATGCACAGGAAGAGTAATTGAATGTACTAAAATTTTTGACAAATTTAACACGTAATAAAAAATGATGGCATGATATAATTCACATATAAGATGACTGGCTAACCAGGGTGGCATTGCAAAATTCACATATATGATGCCTGGCTAAACAAGATGGCATTGCATGATTCGCATATACGATAAAGAAACTAAACAGATGGCATTGACACAAAGCATGTCTAAACTAAGCAGATGACATCTTTAATGTATACAGTAAGCAATGCAAGGCACCATATGCATGATATTACCAACATCAGCATGCCAAGTTAGAGCGAAGACCTCATGGGGTAAATAGGAGTGGTCTTCTCCTTCTGAATCCCCCTCAGAATAGTTATCTTCCTCTTGATTACTATCTGAAATGGGTGGAGGGGGGCTGCCTTTGCGCTCACCATGGAATGACGTCTGCATGAAATTTTATTACCAGCAAGGCTCGTCTCTTTTGCTCTACATGATCAGTTCCATTGTGTACAATAACTGGCATGCATAGGAATAAAACATAGTGAGATTATGTAAGGAGTGCATGCACAAATCCAGAGTGATGGTAGCAAACTGTGGATAGACCCAAAACCAATGATAGCAGGCAGATAATAGCTTTAGTTAAAAAATACAGATAATGGCTCCTTTAATGTTTGTTTGCACCCAACATGAAACTCATAGTAGACACCGGAGATTAACCAGATAGTACTGATTGCTGCCCCAATATGTACCCCACAACCATTTAAAAACTCAAGTTTCAGCATTAGTTTGGACCTGACTCGGAGTCTAATAGGTGAACACAATGATAATGTAGCATGTCATCATATTAAGCAACGCATAACATAAGCAGACACGGAGAGTGCGACCTCTCTCGAGGACCCGTGTAGTCCTCAAAGTCATCTGCTCAGTTGATGATGGTAATGCAGTTGTCGTGGCTGCCGGCGGCGGGGAAAATATATGAGGCGGCGAAAGACAGTCTGGAGAGCGGATCCCTGTTGTGGTGAACCCTTCCGTCGTTGGAGCAGCTGAGCTGGGGTGGAACATAGCGCCGCAGGAGCAGGACAAACCACACAAGGTTTTCTTTGACACATATCTGTAACAGAAGTAATTGAGTAAGGGCTTGTTTGAATTTGAGGATTCTAACAATGCATAGATAGGAAATAGACAGGAATAGGATAGGAATGCACGTGCAAAACAGAGAATTTAAAAACACATGATTTCTGCCAATCTGGGTGTTTGATTCACAACAATTGGAAGATCACAGGATGCAAAAAAACATGGTGAGATTAAGTCAAACCACAAGAAAATGTACGGTTATAATGCTATTATGCTACTATCTCTTAGTCTTGTGCTTGATAAATAGGAATATGAAAAGGAGGAGAAGTGGAAATTAGAATTCCTACGGTTTTTCTTTCAAGGAGACACTAAAGGAACAAATCCTACAGTTTTCCTTTGCTCCATTCCTTTGCACCAAATTCATGAAAAGTAGTACCATAGGAAACTTTCCAATTCCTATGTTTTTCGTTCACTTTTCCTTTCAAGCACTGGCGATTCTAGTAGGCAGGCTTGAGCAAGGAAAATCCTACACTAAAAATGTTTTTGTGCTACTTCTATTACTTTGGACCCATACCACTACCATACTAGCCCAACTCCCAGGCCCATCGACAAATGCACAGCTCAAACGCACAGAGATAAATAATGAAGGCGTTCAAGAGAGTCCATCACAGATAGCTAAGTTGCCTGGTACCTCACTGCTTGTCATATAGTAGGATAAAATAATCATATTTCCCGTTACTACGAGTGCTCAGTGGACAATATATATAACATGTAGAGTAAAAAAGAGATGCAGCAAGTGTACAACCTCTTTGGCGAAGCCATGTCGATCTCGGCGTGATTGGGTTGGCCGGTGAGGATGCTCCGGCTGACTTGGCTATCGGAGGAGAGGAAGAAGATCTTAGGCGTCTGGAGATGGAGCCCGGGGTACTGCTCCGCTGTGATGGAGGGTTTCGTCATTGGAGCAGCTCCGGTGAGTTGTACGACGCCGAGGCTGAAGCAGGACAAGAGAGACAACGAACAACGTTAACCTGAATGGAATTCTAATAGCATCTCCAATACATGACATAAAATACATAACCACAAAGTGCTATATGTAAAATACATCAGCCGCTCATCTCTGAACTTAACTGTCGAAACTGAATTTAACTATCGAAACTGAACTAACTGTCGAAACTGAACTTAACTATCGAAACTGAATTTTGTTGTTGAAACTGAACACACTAGCAAGGTGAGGCTACACGTCAGTCGGCTGACTTTTTCATCTCTGGTCAGTCAATTTTGCAGCCATTGGATACGAAATCAAGGGCATGCGGTTCATCTTAAACCTCCACCCCCCTGAGCCGCCAGCCACCACCGACCAAACAGCAGCCGCCCGCTGCCCGCGGCCGGCGGTGCACCGCCCCGCCCGCCCCGAAAACACTCCCCACCGTCGGTCTGCCGCCACCTCGGCCATCCCTCTAGCCCCCCTCCCCCCCTCCCGTGCCGAGCTTTTTCTCCAGCGATCCCCACGCCACCGCCCCGCCAACGCCCCGCCACAGCCGGCGACCACCGCCCCCACCCTGAACCCTAAGATAGATAGTGGGGTACCTCTCCAGCGAGCCAAGTCGATTCAGTCGACTGAAGTGTAGCTAAATCGGAGCAGCATCGCAAGCAAGAGCAAGAGCGAGAGCAGCAGCGCGAGCAAGAGCAATAGCAAGAGCAGACCAGGCAGGGGACCCAGAGCAAGAGCAGAGTAGCAGCGCGAGCGAGAGCTAAAGCAGCAGCAGCTCCTACTAATGTGGACATCGCCGCCGAGGGAGCGACGCCGTGAAGGAAGTGGCCGGCGACGCCGCCGTGGATGGACCCGCGCCGTGTCAGCTCGGGACCGAGCACCGGCAGCACCGTGAGATCAAATCAAGAAGAAAATGCGGAGATTAGTGTACAACCTCTTTGGTGGCGCCGATTAGGCGCAACTTCATCCGAGGAAACGGTGATGATGATGCTCTTCCGGTGGTGCAGGTGAAGACGGTGGTGTGGGAATGGAGGTGGCACGAAAGACGAGGGGAATGTCGGGGCAGCTCCTTGAAGGTGGAGGACGGGGTGGGTGAACCGGCAGGACGACGAGACCGACGACGGATCCTCATCTGGTACGGTGGATGAGGGACGTCGAGGTGTTGCTATGGATGACATCGCCGGGGAAGAGGCTCCGGCTGGGTGGCGGACGGAGCAGGGTGTGCTGTTTCGTCACGGGTTTTCGCGGCATCGGTGTACGAATGGGTGGGCGGATGGGTGGCAGTGTGGAACCATGGCTTAGGTACGCGCTTGTCTGAAATGTGGGGTAAGTTACGAAAATACCCCCACCGATTTGAGGCGGTTCTTTCGGTTCAGGGGTACCATGGGCATTTCGCATGTCGGGATTTCACAGGAGGTGGGAGTTTTCGCGCGTGTTGTAATCTCGGAATAGCAAGGCGCGGGTTGAGATGGAGGGAGTTGTTGGAGCACAACAAGACAAAGATATATCTTAAATATTTCGGGCTAACAAGGCGCGGGTTGAAGAGGCGGAAGTTTCGCAGCACGATAGACAGAGACGCTAGCTTGAATTTTCAGCATAACAAGGCGCGGCTTGATATTTCGGAAGAACAAGCTTAACGTGTACCCAAAAAAGACAATTTGCACCTCAACACACACAACACACACACACAAACACCATTTAGACTACAGTAGGGTACACGTGCATTGCACGCATGAGATTTGGCAACCAAATTATGAATAAATACCGCATTATAGCATGTAAGCTTTGAGTCATATATGCATGATGTAGATGTTCGTTGAATTCTTATAGTTCATTTCATTCAAAAACATCTAGTTTTTATAAGAAAGCTAATCTATTTTAAGATTAATGGAATTGTGCGTTGTAAGACATAAAGTAAAAACAAATAATGGCAAATCATGTAGAAAAACATTTGGGCAATTCTGATACGGAAGATTCTAGAACAAATAAGAAGTGCTTGTGTTTTGATGTTTGTGCATTATGCTTAAGTTCAACCATGGAGTCTTCTAGATTATACATGTGACGAAATCTGGTGGAATCTAGATGATATTGAATGGCCAGTAGTGCTCAAATTTGCCATCTTTGGACCATCGGATTCGCCTCATCCAACGACCATCTTTCAAAGTTAAAGTTACCCGCACACAATTTAAAAAATATAAAATATAATATATATATATATATGGGGGTATAGATATAGATATGTGATGCGAAAGCCGCCCATCATCTCCAATTAGAATAGTGTGTCCATGCATGGATGCGACGTGGCCAAATGATGTCTGCCATCGATATCTCAAGTTCAAATCAGTCTGACCTTGTTCAATGTGTATACATTACAACATGCTCGTTTCCAAACCAGACCGCGCAGATCTCCGTTATATTCATGCATGCATGGGTTTCAAACATCAGGATCACTTATTCAAATATTTGAATTCAACTTTACATTGATTATGACCTCACCTAGTCTTTTACACCCACATAGTCGTCTTCTCTTTATAATTGTACCACTAACTTTCTCTCGTGCATGCATGCACACACACTACGAGTCGGCATTATCCATCACACACATGCAATCGTTTTCTTCAGGTTGGTCTCCCATGAAGGCACACACCCACACACATCCCCCTCTCCATCATATCGGGCATTCTTTATTTCTCACGCGTGCATGAGCAACGAGCGATGTTCCTCTATGTATGTGTGTATATAGCTAGGTCTTTCATAGTTTTCCACACAAACCGATCAATCGTGTATCCAGTGAGGTCTCACCCTCTTTCCCACGTCCACATCGATCAATCTATACCTCTCTATATAGGATTAACATATATAGCTAATACACCCACATTAAATATATATCCAACGTCCCCCTCTCATCATCCATGCCTTCCGCTTCATCTCTCAGACGCGTGCACAATGGCGAAGACAGGGGGCAGTAAGGGACTCCCCCCCCTAACATCACTATATATTGAGGCTAATATGAATGTGATCATTAGACAATTGCTGCTAAAAATGGTTTAAGTTCATGAATTGACCCTCCTCATAAAGGATTAGCAATGCTTGGCCCCCTAGCTCATTTATTTTTCATGGCTCTGCCACTGCGCGCAACAGCGCACGTTCTCGCCCCCTCTCTCTAAATATCGATCTTGCACTTGTGCATTGCTTCATAGTCTCCCTCCACTCGGCCCCTCGCACCATCTTCTAGCCCCCCACCGGATTTTGCCACATGTACAATCTAGCAGACTCCATGGTTGAACTTAACCATAATGCACAAACCTCAAAACAACAGTGGTTCTATTTTGTTCTAGAATCTTCCGTATCATAACTGCCCAAACTTTTTTTCTAGTTGAATTGCCATTATTTGTTTTTATTTTATGCTTTGCAATGCACAATTCCATGAATCATAAAATAGATTAAGGGCTTCTTTGATTCAAAGGATTCTCAAAGGAATTTTGGAGGATTCTAATCATTAGGATTTTTTCCTATCTTGGTTGTTTGATTCGTAGGATTGTAAACCATGGGAATTTTTCCATATGATTCATTTGCACTAGATTTCATAGGAAACATCCCATCCACTCAAACCTCTTTGAAAGATTCTGCGTTTTTTCTATGCACAATCAAACACTCGTACAATCCTATAGGATTCAAGATGACATTCCACTATAATCCCATGTTTTTCCTATTCCCGCGTTCTTAGCTTTCTTATAAAAACTAATTGATTTTGAATGAGATGAACTATAAGAATTAAACGAAGGGCTACATCAGGCATCTATGACTCAGAGCTTACATGCTATAGTGTGGTATTTGTTCATAATTTGGTTGCAAAATCTGATGTGTGCAATGCACGTGTACCTTACTAGTACTTCGAGTATGTGCAAAACACGTAAATTAGAATTCCAATGGCACGCTACACAGTGTCTCTCTTACAGTTCATGAATCCACGTGGCACATGTGGAGGCGTTGTCACGGCCTCCTTGCAAGGATTGATCACAGTGACGTGCTGCTAGTTCTAGAAGAATGTACTTGTCCTCCCTGAGCCATACTGGCGGTACATGCACGAAGCGAAGATGTGCACGCGCGCCACGCATGCACTCATTCCCTTGGACGCACTCGCGGGTACACGGGCGGATGCAATTTTGTACCAAGATTCACCCCATGTGATAATTTGACGTGTGTAAAGTCATTCACTTCATTGATGGTCAATTAATACAACGCATGCAAATTGAGTGGACGTGAGGGCGGAAGAAAGACATTATTACTCCACTGCGCGCATGCGAGTAGTTAAATCATGGGTTGCTAGTAGTACTTTCATTGGTCTCCTTCGTATTTTGTGCCAATTTTTGACAGTAACATAATATTTACGCATTTGAGCAGTGTAGTACTTGAAATTTATGTTCTGCTAAACTCATCGAGAGCCGTTTCGGGCCTCGAAACCAAAACCATCAATTAATCTTTACCTTGTTCCCATCACATTCGAAAGTCTGCTCACACCTACTAGTGCGTACCAAACCTGAACATGTTCCCACTATGCAGGTATTAGTACTAGTGCTAGTACTTAGGTTATAAAATGGGAACTACCTAACCGAAAATTACTCTACCTTTCCTCCTCATAAGTGCTTCTTCTTCGTTCGTCGTTGCCATGGCCAGTGAGCAGAGCTCTAGGTCGAGAACTACTCGTAACAAGGGATCGGCAATCAAGGCTGTGGAAAAAAAAGAGGGCTCGCCGCCACGCAGATACCTCGAAAGATCTCTCACGGGCAGGCGATGGCTCCTAGGAGCGCCCTGGCCGCGGAGGCAAACATGCCGAGCCGGCGGCGCTAGAGTCATTATCCCTCGACGGCATACCCGATCAGCTCAATAAGCACCTCAATAAGCAGAAGGAGTTCATCCAAGGCTTGATGGAGTTGCTGAAGGAGAGCCTCGATGACATGCCCGCTGAGCTCAATAAGTAGGGGGAGTTGACCGCCGGCTTGGTGATGCTGCTGAAGAAGAGCATTACCTCAGAGAAGAAGGCGACCGGCGAAATCCTGCGACTTCGGCAGGATAAGGCAAAGCTCTGCCACGAGATTGACCTGTTGAAGGAGAAGAACACCGGCTGGAAGAAGCTGCATGAGAATGGTAGTTCCTCGATGAAGATGCTACAGGCCCTCGTCATGGAACAGAAGGAGGAGTTGGCGAAGCTCCGCATCGAGCACCCGACTGTTGTCAAGGTACGTAATGCGGCCGTGGAACGGATGATGAAGGTTCGCGTCAAGAAATCCCGCGTCATGGACAAAATGAAGAAGATGGCGAAGGAGACGCGCAAGGAGATGGAGGTCATGGAGGCGATGAAGAAGCAGTTACGACTCCGCGGTGAATTAGATCATTTGGGGTGATAATTTTCCTTCTTCTTTTGCTCCTGTGTTTCATCTTTTGCTTCGGGTGTTTCGTCGCACGTGTCACGTTCTCTGCGAGGCATGAATAGAACAATGCTTTTTTTGAGGGAATGAATAGAACAATGCTAACAATGAGATGACTAGCAAATTAGATCATTTTTATCGCCATATGGCACTGGTCTACCGTGTTTCGTGCTCCTCCGTCGCAGTACTACTCCAGTGGAAAACTTGAGTATACCGCACGGTTCTTTGCTCCTCCTCAGGTCGACGGCGCATTTATACGAGCAGTCAAATCACAAGGCCCCGCCTTCCAGCAGTAATGAGCCGTCAAATCACAAAGGCCCTCGCCTCTCGTGAAACCGACCAAGCTAGACTGCCCCGCCCTCTAGCCTTTTAAAAAATGTATACTTTTGTACAGTAGTAGTATCGGTGGATTGCGCCATGGAGCAAAACTTGAAATTAAAAAAAAGGTGGTACATATAGAGAGCGCTCCTCGCCAAATATGCATATAGTACTATTAAAAAGGCTAGTCACAATAATGGTGTCCAGCACAACCCACCCCTCAAATAAAACTAAGCATCCTGGAATTCTTTGACAAAACTAAGCACCCTGAAATTCTTTGACAACTAAACTTCTGGCTATATGATGTTGGCCATATATATTGTACGTATATAATGTGAAGAAACGAGTGGTGGTACTATACCAACTAAAAGATGAAATGTAAGAAATACTAGTATGTATGTACTGAAGAGTTAAAGTAACGAGAAGGAACATAACATAGTTCTGCTGGGGGCTCAGCACAACACACCCCTCAAATTAAATTAAGCACACCTGAAATTAAACTTTGCAACTATTCTGGTAGACACTGCATTAGAACCACCATGAGCAACGACACTGCCACCTTACTCAGAGTCCTCGTCCACGTCCTCGACTTCGTCCTTGTCCCTCTTCCTCTTGGCCGATACTTCTTTGCTTGAACTGCACACTTGGCTGTTGCTCTTCATCCAACCCTTGTAGATATTGAAACAAAGGTAGCCATCCATTGCAGCATAGTGGATGTGGTCTATATCTAGTACATTCCGCTGCCATGCATAACGATGAAACGTGTATGGAGGTTTCTCCAGTTTACCGTACAAAGGATGAACCATGGCTCCTGCCAGGGTCAGCATTGAAGGCTGACTAGAGGACACCAGCCGATTCTTCTGGAGGTTGAAGGTGTTGCCTACAACGAGGCCTATCCGACCCAGGACTTCTTTGTTGTTACCAAAGTCTATAGTAACGAATTTGACTAGGTTGCTCTCAAGGAAGTCCTTAAAATCCAGGCATTCAACGTCGGCATGGCATATGTGGTAGACCAAGCATAAGTCATGCACGCAAACCTGGATCACGGCGGGCTTCTTCCTCTCTTCGTCCTTTAGATCCTTCTCTCGTCCTAGGACTGTAGTGTACTCAACATCTAGCCAAGCGACCCATTCATCATCTAAGTCTTCGAACATGCGTCTGAAGCGAGAAAGGCATCCTTTCATCGTCGCGGAAGAACGGGTGTCGGTGTCAAAACCGGCGGATCTCGGGTAGGGGGTCCCGAATTGTGCGTCTAGGCGGATGGTAACAGGAGACGAGGGACATGATGTTTTTACCCAGGTTCGGGCCCTCTTGATGGCGGTAAAACCCTATGTCCTGCTTGATTAATATTGATGATGTGGGTTACAAGAGTAGATCTACCACGAGATCAAGGAGGCTAAACCCTAGAAGCTAGCCTATGGTATGATTGTTGTTCGTCCTATGGACTAAAGCCATCCAGTTTATATAGACACCGGAGAGGGCTAGGGTTACACAGAGTCGGTTACAATGGTAGGAGATCTACATATCCGTATCGCCAAGCTTGCCTTCCACGCCAAGGAAAGTCCCATCCGGACACGGGACGAAGTCTTCAATCTTGTATCTTCATAGTCTTGGAGTCCGGCCGATGATGATAGTTCGGCTATCCGGACAACCCCTAGTCCGGAACTCCCTCAGTAGCCCCTGAACCAGGCTTCAATGACGACGAGTCCGGCGCGCATATTGTCTTCGGCATTGCAAGGCGGGTTCCTCCTCCAAATAATTCATAGAAGATTGTGAACACCAGGATAGTGTCCGGCTCTGCAAAATAAATTCCACATACAACCATAGAGAGAATAATATTACACAAGTTCAATCTGCTGACGTATTTTGTGGCGTAACGTCACACCACTACCAAGCCTTCAAATTGTTTTTATTGTTCCATCTCAGCGCATTTAGCGAGGCGGTTTCCTTGGCACGTCTTGTCGAAGGAGAGATCGTGTTCCCCTTATTCCGGGATTCCCATCAATACGGACGTGGGTAACCCAACCGCGCCATCAATCGCGATGCTTGGGGGATAAGCGAGTTTTACCAGGTCGGTGGGGATGCGTGTTTCTGTCCGCCCATATAAGGGGATAAAGATCCAACCTTTTTACCTGCGCCTTCTTCCTCCTTGGCTTATCCATCTCTATGAACTCGAGCTCTAGCGCCCAAGCCCGCACATCTCACCTCAACCTTCTCCAAATATGTCCGGAGCGGGAGGCAAGTGGATGGCCTCCTCCGTCATGGAGGGGCATATCCAAAAGCTGCGCAGCGCCGGATACTTGTCCAGCGACATCACGCATCGGCTCCCCGACGAGGGAGAGCTCATCCCCACCCCCAGGCCCCATGAGAGGGTAGTATTCCTTCCCCATTTTCTCCGCGGACTGGGCTTCCCACTTCATCCCTTTGTCCGGGGGCTCATGTTCTACTACGGCCTGGATTTCCATGATCTGGCCCCAAATTTTATTCTCAACATCTCGGCGTTTATCATCGTGTGCGAGGCCTTCCTCTGCATCCAGCCCCACTCCGGCTTGTGGCTCAAGACCTTCAGTGTCAAGCCAAAGGTTGTGAAGGGCAGCCAAGCGGAGTGCGGGGGCGCCATGGTGGGCAGGATGTCCCACGTTACATGGCTGGAGGGCACCTTTGTGGAAACTATCAAGGGGTGGCAATCGGGGTGGTTCTACATCACCGAGCCGTGTGATCCCGAATGGGCAGCGGCCCCCGAATTCAGATCCGGCATCCCCACACGGCTCACCTCCTGGAAAGAGAGCGGCCGGATTTGGGGCGATCCGGAGGAGCTGACCGGACTCCAAGCCTGCGTCCAAAAGCTAGTGGACAAGAAGCTCAAGCTTGTCAACGTAGTCCAGGTCATGCTCATCCGCCAGATTCTCCCGTGCCAACGATGGGGCTTCAATATGTGGGAGTTCGATCCGGCGCAGCACCAGACTTTGAATGGGCTCTTCGACACTACGTACAAAGAGGTCTGGAAGGTGCTGTTCAAGGGCGCCGAGGCTCCCGCATCCGCTACCGAAGATCACGGCTTCAGCTCGCAGCATCCAGCTGACGAGGTAAGTGATATTGTCCGTTACGGGACGCTTGTTATTCATAGTTTGACTCTATGCGGGATCTAAACTCCCTTTCCTTTGACAGGACTGGCTGAAGAAGGCCACACAGGCTATCTGTCCGGCCCCATTGCCAGAGGACCCAGCTGATGCCTGCCTAATGGGGCTGCTGGCTCCGGCACCCCACGTGGTGCCGGAGAAGAAGGCCAAGAAGAAGGCCACGGGGACTCGGAAGAGTTCCCGTTTTCAGGTGCTATCGAATGATGAATCCGAGGCCGACTCCTCCCACCAAGGCAAGGAGGAGAAGAAGAAAGCCTCTCCCCCAGCGGGGGGAGGGAAGAAAAGGAAGGCCTCCCCAACAAGGGAGGCCGAAGGGTCCAAGAGGGGAAAAACTCTTCCCCCGGACTGTTCCGCCAACGCCAGTGACGACGACGAGGACTGGCCTCCAAGGGCCAAGCCTCTGGCGAGATTGTAAGTATCCGGACTCCCGAATAACTTCAAGGTTTTCGTTTTCTGCCACATTATGTCTTTCTAATGCCGCATACAACCCTGCAGTCCACCTAAGGATGTTCTCCCCACTTCGTCGAGCGGGTCCTTAGGGGCGTTGGATATGGATTCTCTTCCGACTGCCTCCACCCCCCGTGATGCGGACGATGCCGAGGTGGGATCCCAGGAAGGGACCCACCAGGAGGAGAGGGCCCCGGAGGTGTCGCAGGACAACCTCCTGGACTTTGCACCAGACTCAGCCTCGGAACCCATAGTGGCTCTGGAGTCCGGCGGGCGACCCCTTCGGAAGAAGGGCAAGACCGTGACGCCGGCTGCCTCCGTCCAACCGGGGGTGCCGGATAATTTGCTGGAGGCGCTCAACGGCGCCTCCATCAAAGAGGAACACCGCACTGTTATGAGTGCGGTGATTCAGAAGGTTCAGCTCGCCAAGAGCGGGCTGACCGAAGCCTGCAGCAGCCTTCTAACAGGCTTTGAGGTAAGAATTTCAATATATGTAAAATGGTACCGCATAGACAGTAGCCCCTGATGCTCGGTTTCTTTCTTCGGAAAGAAAAGCCGGACTGAGGATCTTTAGAAAGATAATCGCAAGAGTCATGAAAATATGTCAATATGGGATTGCAGGCTGTGCTGCTGACCTCTGCCGCACTGACTGCGGAGGTCAATACTTTGAAGGAAAACCTCGAGCGGTCCGAGAACGAGCTCGGCCATACCAAGAAGCAGCTCGAGGAAAAAGAAGGTGAGTAATACCTTATGAAAATTGTACCTTACAGAAAAGGATTTTGGTTGCAAGAAAAATGACAAGGATAACTGGGGTATTGCAGGGGCCACTAACTAGGTGGCGACCCTGAAGTAGGCGGTGGCCGCGGCCGAACGCAATGCGGCTGCGGAGCGCGCCGAGCGAGAGAAACAGGAGGCGCGGGTGGCGGAGGTACAGCAAGAGCTCCAGGATCTCGTGAGGAAACATGAGAGCCTGGAGCGTGACTCGAAGACTCGAGAGTCTGAGCTTGCAACGGCTCTTCAGAGTGCCAAAGCCGCTAAGGCCGAAGCCTACATGGCCCTCCAGGAGATAGAGGCGGTGAAGAAAATAGCAGCGGGTAAGGCATTTTTCATGCAAAGTAAGTATGTGAGTGTTAATTACCTGTCGCTTACCCGAATTCGGAGCTCTCCAGGAGCGTTCGTAGATCTTCCCCGCAGCGTGTCCGATGCTACCACATTCTACCGGGCCGAGGAGGGGAGCTCAATGGAGAAGGTCTTCTGGTCTCAGTATACTGAGGCCCGACATCCGGTGCCCCTTAGCGACCAGCTGAAGCAGCTGGTCGAGCTCCACAAGGCGGCCGAACAAGCCATGAAGGGCCTCATAGTTCGGCTGTGGCCTAAGGAGGCTATGCCTGGGAGCTACTTCGGCCTGGTGCGGTGGCTGGTGGACGCGTGCCCGTGGGTTGAAGTTATCAAGCACTCTGCCTGTATCGAGGGTGCGCGTCGGGCCCTTGCCCGCGCAAAGGTGCACTGGGGCAAGATGGATGCCCAGAAGCTTGTGACGGACCCCCACCAGAGGGCAAGGAGCATCGCACGCCCGAGATGTATTATAGGAGTGTGCTGAAGGGCGCCCGCACTATTGCGGGTGAGTGCTCCAAAGATGTAATATTTGAGTAGACTCGCATTTTGTTATCCTGTGCGCTGAAAACTTGGTTCATATGCGCTAAGCAACGCTTGTTAATTTAAAATATTACCTTCTGTACGGCTGTTTATCAAATCTGAGAGATGGCAAGTCGTCGGCTTCAGCCCCCATGCCACGAGTGCTGGGGTGTTCGGGATAAACTCGAGCGCTCTTGTTCCCATTTTCGGGTCCATCTAGGGAGGCGCTCAACACAACGAACAAGGCAACCGGACTTATAATGCTTGAACACTCTCACTTAGCCATAGAATTCTATAATTTTAAATTTCGGCAAAGCCCCTAGTTTTCGGAAAGCCGAATTTGGGGCGCTATCCACGCCTTGGCCGGACAGAATCCGGCTCCTCACTCAAAGCGGCATAAGTCTTTAGGGGCTCGCAAAGAACCTCTCGAACAATGACCAGCTCTCACCTCATCATGACGGTCAGTTTTAGCTTTCTCCACTGAGGCGTTAACCCAGCTCAACTGGGGCGCAATCGCAGTGGTTCTCCCAGTGCTACCTTAGCCAATAAAACGGAACGTAAGGTACCAAAACATGGGAGCCGGGAAAACCCAACTATTGACCCAAGAACATGATTCGGAGCCGATGCACATAATGCTATAAGTTCGGGGTGCCGCACTTGTGAAAGTGTTCGGACTTATCACACCATAACGCGGGAAACATAAGCCCCTGGTGTATTTAGCCATACCAAAACGTACGGATGCAACATGTCATAGATGAACATATGTGCAAGAAAGAAATGCAATTAGAAGCAAAAATGTGCTGCATTGCTTTATTCAATAAAAACTGCTATAAGTGCAGGACGATACAAGTGGTGCGCTAAGCAAGGGATGGGACTGTTTAACATGTCCCCCTCCAGGGGTAGGCTACGGAATAATGCATAAAAAAGATTTAATGCTCATAATGGAGACCACCTGGATTTTCGTTGTAGCCTTTCTCCTTCCCTGGCTGTTGTATCGTGGGTTCGGCATGTCTACTGCCGGACAGGGCCTCTGACAAATGGAGTCCTGTGGGTAAAAAATAAAAGGAAAAAAAGAAACGACACACTTAAGAGCCCCTGGTGCGGTTGAGCCGCAGTCTGGGCTTATCGTGGTCGAGCCCCTTGCCCCATGCCCATGGTATCTTCAGAGCGTAATGGAGTACGCGAAGGGTCTATCTTAATGTTTTACAGGGGCTGGGGTTGGGGCCGCACTGCTACGCGTGCTCGGAACATGCCAGGTGGTCGTGTTGTAGGTTACTCCGGGCACGCTTAGCTGTGTCCGGCCGCTTAGCAGCCGGACTCGAGAATTGCCTCAAAAGGCTGCTTTGTACTTCTGCCGCGAGAGCCGCTGTATGTTCCTCCGTTCGGAGGGAGCGTTCAGTGTTTCCGTTGACCGTGATGACTCCTCTAGGGCCTGGCATCTTGAGCTTGAGGTATGCATAGTGCGGCACCGCGTTGAACTTTGCGAACGCGGTACGTCCGAGCAAGGCATGATAGCCGCTGCGGAACGGGACTATGTCGAAGATTAACTCCTCGCTTCGGAAGTTATCCGGGGATCTGAAGACCACTTCCAGTGTAACTGAGCCTGTACAATTGGCTTCTACACCTGGTATGACACCTTTAAAGGTCGTCTTGGTAGGTTTAATCCTTGACGGGTCTATGCCCATTTTGCACACCGTGTCCTGATAAAGCAGGTTTAGGCTACTACCGCCGTCCATCAGGACTCTGGTGAGATGAAATCCATCGACGATTGGGTCTAGAACCAATGCGGTGAACCCACCATGGCGAATGCTGGTGGGGTGGTCCCTTCGGTCAAAGGTGATCGGGTAAGAGGACCATGGATTGAACTTCGGGGCAACTGGCTCCATCGCGTATACATCCCTGAGTGCATGCTTCCACTCCCTTTTGGGTATGTGCGTGGCATATATCATGTTCACCGTCCGCACCTGTGGGGGGAAACCCTTTTGTCCTCTATTGTTCGGCGGTCGGGTCTCTTCCTCGTCGTCGCTATGTAGTCCCTTGTCGCTGTTTTCGGCAATTAACTTGCCTGCCTGCTTGAACACCCAACAGTCCCTATTGGTGTGGTTAGCTGGCTTTTCAGGGGTGCCATGTAGCTGGCACAAGCGGTCAAGAATTCGGTCCAAATTGGACGGACCCTGAGTTGTTCTTTTGAATGGCTTTTTCTGTTGACCGGGTTTAGAGCCTCTGAATCCGGCATTGACTGTCGTATCCTCACTGTTATCGCCGTTAATGCGGCGTTTGTTTTTGTTGCGACGCGACCTGCCACTATGGTCCTTGATACCCGGACTGCCAGAATTTTTGTTGAGGTTGTTGCTGCGTGCTAGCCAGCTGTCCTCACCCGCAGAGAAGCGGGTCATGAGTGATGTAAGGGCTACCATGGATTTCGGCTTTTCCTGTCCCAGGTGCCGGGCAAGCCACTCGTCGCGGATGTTATGCTTGAAGGCCGCGAGGGCCTCGGCATCCAGACAGTCGACGATTTGGTTTTTCTTGGTTAAGAACCGTGTCCAGAATTGTCTGGCCGATTCGTCTGGCTGCTGAATTATGTGGCTTAGGTCATCTGCATCCGGTGGTCGCACGTACGTGCCTTGGAAGTTATCAAGGAATGCGGCTTCCAGGTCCTCCCAACTCCCGATTGACTCTGCTGGCAAGCTGTTAAGACAGTGCCGGGCTGGTCCTTTAAGTTTGAGTGGGAGATATTTGATGGCGTGGAGATCGTCTCCGTGGGCCATGTGGATGTGGAGGAGATAGTCCTCGATCTAGACCGCGGGGTCTGTTGTGCCATCATAAGATTCAATATTGACGGGTTTAAACTCTTCTGGGATTTGATGATCCATTACCTCATCTGTGAAGCACAGTGGGTGTGCGGCGCCTCTATACTAGGCGATATCGCGCTGGAGCTCAAAAGAGCTTTGTCTGTTGTGTTCGGCCTGGCCGGACTTACTGTGTCCGGGGTGACGATGATCGTCACGTATCGTGGGGCGCCCACGTGATCCATAGATCGATCTTGATTGTCTTGCCTTATCCTCCAATATGTCATGCAGGTCCGGAGTGTCCCCCTGTAGCCTTGTGCTTTTCGAGCGATGCCGGGGTATGGGTCTAGTGAAGGGCCTTGAGGCCTCTCTGTCGCGACCACGGGGTGGTCAATCAGCCGTATTGTCTCCTGGTGCAGCGGGATCATATGCCTCCACCTCTAATCGGGGGAGCAGCTTACGTTTGGGGTAGCTTTTGGAGGGGCGTTCGAGTTCATGCTCTTCGGCCGCGAGGACTTCGGTCCATCTATCGGCTAGCAGATCTTGATCAGCTCTAAGCTGCTGCTACTTTTTCTTGAGGCTGTTTGCCGTGGCCATAAGCCTGCGTTTGAAACGCTCCTGTTTGACGGGATCCTCAGGCACGACGAATTCGTTGTCGTCGAGGCTTGCCTCGTCTTCGGAGGGAGGCATATAGTCCTCTACCTCTTCTTCGGCCGCTCTCTCATGAGGGCTGGTGTCCCCCTCCTCCTGTGCTGGATCTTGCTGGAGTGGGTTGTCTTCGGCGCTATCCGGTGTATTATTGTCTCCGGTGCCGGAATCCTCATTCTTGCTATGGCGGGATTTAGAGCGGCGCCGCTGACGCCGGCGCTTGGGCTGTTTCTTGGAGGGGTCATCCTCCGCTATTCCTTCGCCGTTCCCATCCTTTGGGATATCCACCATGTATATGTCGTATGAAGAGGTGGCTTTCCAGTGCCCGGTGGGCGCTGGTTCTTGGTCGTCTCCAGCATCATCATCCGTACCGTTGATGTCCTCAGAGTCGTAATCTAGCATGTCGGTTAGATCGTCGACAGTAGCTACCAAGTGGGTGGTGGGTGGGCTCTGAATTTCTTCGTCGTCCGCATCCCAACCGTCCTGGCTACAGTCTAGCCAGGCCTCTCCTGATAACGAGAGGTACTTTAGCGAACTCAAGATGTCGCCAAAAGGTGAGTGTTGAAAGATGTCCGCCATGGTGAACTCCATGATCGGCGCCCAATCGGATTCGACTGGAGGGGGCGCGGGAGGTCCAGAGTCCGGCAAGGAGTCCGGCACCTCGGAGTCACGAGCTTTATGGGGGACAAGATCGGTGTTCGGCTCTATCGCCGTAGAGGTTGCAGCCCCCAAGGTGGTGTCTAGCCATCCATCCGTGGTCTGCGCAGCCGGCTCCGAGTCGAAGATCGGAGCGGGTTCGAGTGCGGCCTCCGGGGTACTATCCGGCTGCAGAGCTAAATCATGCCCATCGTGACAGCACGGCACGCTCGGCTGTGGCTCGAATCCGTCGAGGATCAAGTCCCCGCGGATGTCAGCCGTGAAGTTCAAACTTCCAAATCTGACCTGACGGCCATGGGCGTAGTCTTCGATCTGCTCTAGCTGGCCAAGCGAATTGGCCCGCAGTGCGAAGCCGCCGAATACGAAGATCTGTCCGGGGAGGAAGGTCTCACCCTGGACTGCATCATCGTTGATGATCGAAGAAGCCATCGAGCCTATCGGTGACGACACAGAGGAACTCTCAATGAAAGCACCAATGTCGGTGTCAAAACCGGCGGATCTCGGGTAGGGGGTCCCGAACTGTGCGTCTAGGCGGATGGTAACAGGAGACGAGGGACACGATGTTTTTACCCAGGTTCGGGCCCTCTTGATGGAGGTAAAACCCTACGTCCTACTTGATTAATATTGATGATGTGGGTTACAAGAGTAGATCTACCACGAGATCAAGGAGGCTAAACCCTAGAAGCTAGCCTATGGTATGATTGTTGTTCGTCCTATGGACTAAAGCCATCCGGTTTATATAGACACCGGAGAGGGCTAGGGTTACACAGAGTCGGTTACAATGGTAGGAGATCTACATATCCGTATCGCCAAGCTTGCCTTCCACGCCAAGGAAAGTCCCATCCGGACACGGGACGAAGTCTTCAATCTTGTATCTTCATAGTCTTGGAGTCCGGCCGATGATGATAGTTCGGCTATCCGGACACCCCCTAGTCCGGAACTCCCTCAACGGGTGTAGATGACATCGAACTCAACGCCGGTGATGGTTCTAACCTTGTACTCACCGCCGATCGTGGAGATTTGGGACGCCATGGATTTGGGAGGAGGGTTAGGATTAGTGGAACTGCCGTAATGTGAAAGGATGGGACGACTAGGAGCGAACCGCCGTAGTATTAAAGGACGTGCGGGGACGAGTAGGAGCGAACTGCCAGCGTGCGAACGGCAGGGTAGTGGCTTTCCATTCTCCCATCATACAGGCTTCCGAGAGCCCTTGAACCAGAGATCGAACGGTTGCATAGTGTGATTCTAGACCTATGGGTGAATATCCTATCCTGGAGGTTTATTCTGCAAATTTTCAGAACTTAGCATGCGACCGTTTGATCTCAGATCCAAGGGCTGCCAGCAGCCCGTTCATGGTCGCGCCTACCACGGCTGTTGCGTCGCTCGCGCGGTCGCGCCCTTGGAGATTTAACATGGTGCGTTAGGCTATCTGATGTTGGCATGTCATACATAGTCATCACTTAGTCACTCATACTACAACAAGGTTGGCTATAAGTGTATTTTTTTTACTTCTCTCTATCTCTTTGTACGGAGTATCTAACTGGTTGGAAAGGCATGCAAATTCCCAAACCGCTTCCTACACCCTGAACTGAATTTTTTGCCTAACAAGTTGTGTCGTGCAATTGGAATTCCAACTTGAGTACTACTACTAGTAGGAGTACCAGGGGCTTCTAGATTAGTAATCCCATAACTACTACCTTTGTCCTGGTTTATTGGTCCCCATTGTAATTAGTGTCAAATTTTGGTCATAAATTTAACTAATGAAATGTTAGTGCATGTCACATGCACTAACATTTTATCAGTTAAATCTTTGGTCAAAATTTGGCACAAATTACAATGGTGAGGAATAAACCAGGACGGAGGTACTATACTACTAGTACTAGTTTAGAAGCCCAAATAAATGAGTGAGGCGCCTTATTGTACATGTGCTAAGGGTGCCAAATAGGCAAGAAAATGATGTGGCAAAGCAATTAAGGAAGAGATAGAGCATTAGGGTAACCCTGGGAGGAAACGGTGCTAAGCGCGTGAACCTATGCAAAATGACTATCAACCAATGAATGATGGAGTTTAATTGTTAAACAATTCAATGAGGGAGGCTTAGCTACAAAATCTAAGCACTAATGCACTGGGGAGACTAGTTGCTAAGGTTTTAAATGCGCTTGGCACCTCACGTAAGCACCAATGCATTGGAAGCATTACTCTCCATTGTGACTAGTCTTATGGGAAAAGCTGGGGAAGCCGCCAAAAGAACTGGCCCTAGGAGTAGTAGCTAGGGATCGAGTGTGCGAGATGAACCAAAAAAAGTAAATGCAAAGAGATGAAATGCAAAAAAGATGGATGGATGTGATGGTTTCTTGTCCGTTTATTTTACCAGGCCACTTATTACTGGGAGTGGTTGGGTTTTGTGATATGACGGCTTTACTGTCGCGCCATGAGCGGGGTGAGAGGTGAGACTCCCATGCAGCGCTGCCCTCTACACTAGTACTACTACATCGGTCATGGTTTATCCCCCATTGAATTTGACTGAAGATCTAACTGACAAAATGTTAGTGCATGTCAACAAAAACAATATCATATTTGAAAATAGTTTTCAATGATATTATTTTAGGTGACATGCATCATCATTTATCATACTATATATAATGTTAGTTCCATTTTTGGTCGTACTAATCTATAGTAGTAAGGTGCCCGTGCGTTGCACGGAAGAGTGAAATGCATTGATCGGGGTGTTGTTTATTTTGACAAAGGATGTGGGGGTCATCCCATGTGTAACAGGTATCGATAGGTTTCTTCGGATATTATTTCATCTCTAGAGCTCAGAAACATCCGGGTGAAATAGATAAAAAAAGTATCTTTTGCAAACAAAAGCGTTCAACTGTTCAACCTGCATCCAAAACTTGTGAAGAAATAACTCTTATTGTGCTTTGCAGGAAATGGTTCAGCAAAGTCTTTCACCAGTACTATAGTAAAAATTCATACATGGAAGATTCTAGACTAAACCATAAATGGATACACTTTTATTCATGCACGATACTCCAATAGAGCAAGATCATGCATGGAAGTCTCCACATGCTTAGACAGCGGATTACATTGAGCAAAGACTAATGATCAGCATTTAACTTAGTAATGCAGATGTCTAGGTGAACCTCCTTGGAGTCCCCATGCACATTGTTGGGGGTCAAATAATACCATGCGTCTTCCATGTCCACATAGGCGGGAAGGTCCCAGCTCGGCAGAGTCCAAGTCCGCTTGATGTAGCTAGTGTCGCCGCCCACGTACCTCCGAGGGGTAGTAATAGTGAGCACGCACTTGTACATCAGCCTCGTGTCAGTGTTAGCGTCAGCGGCGTCGCCCCTGACGCACGCACTTGGTCTGCGCGGGCCTCGCCGGTGGCGACGATCAAGAGGAAGACGCTGCCATCCTCCTCCGAGACTAGCAGGCGACGCTGATCCTCCAGCGACTCCATCATGGTGAACGGGTAGCACGTCTCGTACTTGATGTTCTTCGCCAAGGGCCAGTAGTGATAGCCGCACGCCTGCGTCAGGTGATGCACAATGTCCACCGGCGAGCCCCAAAACGGCACCGGGCACTCATAGCAGTAGACGAAGGGCTCCTTGGAGGCATCGACCAGGCCGTCCATGAAACGGGAGTGGTTGTAGGGGACGTTCCTCCAGTTGAATATATGAGCAAGTTACTACGAGATTTACTACAAAATAAATCATGACGGCTATAACAGAGATTAAACTAATCATGCGGACTAGCATAGTAGATGAATAGATCGAGTCAAGGACATAGAGTAGAAACATGAATTCTACCACGATTTCAAACAGGAAGGACAGAAACACATACGGTGCAACGGGAGTAGCACCATTGGCGTTGAGGTTGTCGCCCATGTCATTGAGGAAGAGGTTGCCGAGGTCGGGGAAGAAGTCGTCATCAGTGAAGTCGTCGCTACTAGCAGTCGCGAGAGTGCTCTCCCCAAATGTCAACAGCGCCCGCTGAATGGAGCGCGGGAGGGAGTGGTTGTAGGGGACGTTGCGGCCGCTGAATGGAGCGCAGGAGTAGCCCATGAAGCAGTAGATGGTGCTCCTCCCTAGTCTCTATTCTTATCTCTATCTCTACTACTCTTCTTTGTTTTCTTATAATATATTAGTTGTAGTTGTCAAATCAAATAGTACTGCGCCATCCACTGCACGCCTGGCTGAACACGCCTCCTCGCCTCCATCAAACCCCTCCGTTAAACCCGCATGCAAACCGAGAAACCTACTCCGGCCCGCGGGAGGAAATTTGTCGGTTGCCGCGGGAGGGTTATTCTGCAAATTTTCAGCAACTTAGCATATGACCGTTTGATCTCAGATCCAAGGGCTGCCAGCATCCCGTATCATGGTCGCGCCTACCACGACCGTCACGTCGCTCGCGCGGTCGCGCCCTTGGAGATTTAACACGGTGCGTTAGGCTATCTGATGTTGGCATGTCATACATAGTCATCACTTAGTCACTCATACTACAACAAGGTTGGCTATAAGGTTGGCTATAAGTGTATTTTTTTTACTTCTCTCTATCTCTTTCTTCATACTCCCTCCGTCCCATAGTATAAGAACGTTTTTGACACTAGTGTAGTGCCAAAAACGTTCTTATATTATGGGACACAGGGAGTACTAGTATTTATTGCATTTGGCAAGGAGTGACCTCTTCCAATGAAATGGTGTGCTTATTAGTTTTTTGTTGCTAAGTTTGCTTCATTTAATTATCTATAGACTCAAAATTGTCTTTTCACCTAGGTACACGCGCTTAGCACCGTTTCTTCCTTGGGTCACCAAACTAGTCTCCCTCTTCTTGATTAACTTGCCACATCATACTTTATGCCTATTGGCAAGCTTAGCACCTATAGGAGCAAGTAAAAGTAAGTACAATAGTGCGCTTGACATGGCATTTTTGCATATGTGGAGGAAAGAGAGGCAAGGAAAAAGTGGAGAAGTGGGCTCTCATGCAAGAGCCAGCCTCTACTACATGGTGGAGCATTGGGAGAGGCACCTGTATGAAGGTGGTCAGGAATCAGGAGACTCACGCCGGTCGTAGCGCCACAGTTAAAATGATAATGGCAAGTCAAATCACGGGGCCCCACCTGTCCAGCAGTAACTCGCTGTCAAATCACACAACCCTACGTTTGCAGCAGCCTACTCCCTCGTCTTCTCGCGTCTCTGTCGAACCGACTAGGCGGAACTGCCCCGCCGCCTACCGCGTAGGAAAAGCCCCGCCCTTGACTTTTAAATAGTACAGTATACTAATTTTGTATCCATGGATTGAGCCATGGAGCAAAGCCTCTAGAAAACGGCAGTACACATGTACGGAGTATACAACACGCCCGTCGCATTCGCGTCGCACCCTAGACGGTCGGTCGGTCTGGCGTGCTGCTCTCCGAATGGAACGCACGTCATATTGCGTTTGCACACACATGTGGGACCGCAATTGATAACCGACCATAGGCACACTCCTCGGCCCCGCAAGTCGGGTGACTTAATAGAAGAGGGAGACGAGCGATAGTACTAGAGAAGTGTTGTACTATGTTGGTGGCTGGACGATCCCTGTAAGACACGGAAGATCAGTTCGTCCATGCATGTGACCAGACTCCAGCAGACACGCCTGGATTGGCTATCGTCTACATATCGTGCAGGCTGTGTTGTACATGGTTGTAGTTGTGATGAGAAATCTAAAAAAAGGTTTCTTGTCATCTCGCAAAATTAGGTGTCATGTGCTTCGGATCACTCCGAGGGTTAAACAGCGACAACTGGGTCGGGCTAGTCATTGGGGGCACATGCACGAAGACTACTCGGCTGCCATCTAGGTGAAGCCGGCCTTGATTAGGACATCTATCGACAGACCCCTTTTCTACGATTTTATCTTTAATTTGAGCTTTATTCCTCGTCTAGTTTGTCCGTCGGGATTCATGTTGTCTCCTTTGGGCAGTGAGGTCATGATTTCTTGTCATGTGGCATTTTTTTGTGTTATATGTTATAATCCGGCACTTCAGATCAAAATGACGACAACTGCGCCTCTGGGCCACGTGCATGAAGACTTCTCGACAGTTGTTGACGAGGTCAAGCCGGCTCCGGTAGACAAAATAAAACTAGTACTACCCCACTATATAGGTAGGAGCCTCCACGCTTGCTTGCTAGTGTTGCTCTCTTCACACTGTCTCGGCCTCTCCAGATCTAAACACGATAGTGGTGGCCACTCTCTCTCTCTCTCTCTCTCTGCTCACCGTTGGTCACAGATCCAGCCGGATCCACTCCGCCAGGGAAGGTGAGAAGGTGCAACGTTCACGCGGTCGTCCTCGGCGACGGCTCTTACCCACTGCTGGCGCGTCTCGATCAGCCTGCCTTGCCGTTCTCTCCCAAGCACCGCTGGTGAGGGAGGGCCTCCGACCCCTTCTTCCTCGCTACCGTAGTGTGGGCAGATCCGGCCTCCCGCCGCCCACCTAGCGACATCCCAGCGACCATTAGGTATAACTTCCTTCAAATCGACATTGCTCTACTTCCCGAGCTCCTGACATCGCTGCATTTGTATCTTTTACTATTTCTCAAGCCTCCTCATAGATAGGATCGATCGGCTGTTCGAAAACCGCCTAATTTTTTTACGTGTAAGAGGTAAAACTAGTTCATGCACTCGAATCTAGTACTACTTGGTTCAAACAAGGAAGAAAGGGGCTGGGGTGGGGGAGGATTTGTTACCTGAATCTAGGACTTGGTCGAAAGAGGAAATAATGGGGGTGAAAAGTAGCAGAGACTGGCTATCCAACTTGTCTCTAGGTCTAATAGGGAAATAAAGGGAAATGCAGTACAAACTCAATATAAACCCGATCTATTGGTTGAAAAAGGAAAGAAAGTGGGTACTGGGGGACAAGTCAACAGAGTAAGTCCAGCAATAGATTTGCTAGCCTCACACAGTATAAGGTGGCTATACCCAAAAAAACGGGACCAACCCAGATATCCTGTTATGATGTTTGTTGCCCCGAGCCACTCTTATGTAATGCCACTGGTAAAATGTAGCAGTCGCACTGTTAAAAGTAAGGACACGTTAAACCAATGTTGTTTTCAATGTAATGCCTCCAGTAATATGAATCAATGGCACTTTTTTACATGTCCTGCTAAATTTCCCATTAAGATAAGTTGGTTCTTTTTGTTAGAAATGCAACTGTCCTGGTCCACCTACTCTCCCGTGCCCAAAGTAATGTCGTATTTAACGGTTGTCATCGTTAATCCTAAAACCCACACTAATATCTAGCAATGCCACTGCTTTATAAATTGCTACTGTCCTTGTAGGATTGCCATTCAGATAAGGAACATGCTTCTTTTCATTTGATGCATGTTTCATCACTTGTTAGTCACCCTCCTTTCCACCTTTTGTGCAAACAGAGATATACATTTCACGTTCGATCTTAGTTGAACTGCACAAATGATATCCAAATTATAGTTGAGCATTCCAGGAGCTTCACAACCAACCTTGATGTTGCTCAATTTTATTGCAACTAATGAAGAAGAAGCTTTGTGGGTTTCGTTTTCTGATGGAAATGGAACCGGGGCTGGAGCCCTTTTCTTAAAAAAATTGAAGAAGAAGCTACTAGCTCACGGGGCATTGCTTCATTTTAGGTGAATTGCACCAAAAGGTCCCATGAATTGAATCATCCATGTTGGTGACTGAAAGAGCCAGCTTCAGCATCCCAGTCTAAGCACCCCCGGCCTCCATCCTTGCGACGCATGGTACACCTCGTTTGCCACCTGCTCGGCCCTAGTATCACTGATAAAATGAAGTAATAATACAGTTAAAATAGAGCGAGTGTCATCTCTATCATTTCATTTCCAATGTAGATAAAGAAAGTGCTTCTCTTTGTTAATGTATGTTTCATCAACTAGTCCCATTGTTAATGTTTAAGAGTTTCTGCAAACTGGGGTGCTTAATTTTAGTTGATCTGTACAAAAATAGAGATTTGAATGTCTCAAGGCACCTCCTTGTACTACCGCTGTACACTGATGTTCATCACTGGCAGAAGGTGTATCTGGGAGACTTGGGACGATGTCCAGTATGAGGCGTCGCAGGGCCATCTCGCCCTCGCAGCATGGCATACTATGATACTATCGCAATATTTTCTTCTATTTATTTTGTGTGTTTCATCAACTAGTGCCACTATAATGTAATCACATTTTTTCATTATCTGTGCAAACAGGGTTATTCAGCTGCATTTTGGTGGAACTGCACAAATGTACATATGGAACCGGCATATATGCAGAGTGCGAGGTGTGCCAAGTAAAAATTACTGACACCAACCATGTTGCATGCACGCATTGGCATCCACCACCACCAGTGGGATGTGTGGCGCTCTCTGTGGACGGATCTTTCTCGGCAGCAAATCCTCTAACCAGATACTAGTAGCTTATATTGGCAGTTTTCTAGGGAGTACTCTTTTCTGAAAGAAGTCTATTTTTCTTTATTTGTACACTGTGTCACAACTTTGACCCAAAGATCCAGAGCTATTTTAGGGTGATTGGCGTAGTACTCGGAGACTGATTGTAAGCATGATTTTCATTAGCTGTCACACTGATTGTAAGCATGAGTAGGTGGAAGATTAGGTTAGTGTGAAGCTTACCTTAAACCCTACCGCCGCCGTTGAAACGAGGCGAGCGTCGAGGGAACCATGGAGAACAGCGGGGAAGCGACGTCGCGCCATCCGGCCTCCTATTGTGGTGGGAGAACGAATACTCCTATGGCTCCGGCTGGCTCTGCACCCTCACGAATGGCACACCATACTCGATCGATTCATTATCCTCTGGGTGCTCGACCTTCGACCTATACGCCCACCACCTCCGCCTGACTGTCGCCTTGGGCGAATGTGTCTGCTCCATCGCCCAGAGGAGATACTCGATGAATTCGGAGGACTGCAGTGTGACTGCTACCTAGGAGTACATGTACATCGCCGCCCTCATCGCCGTCGTCTCGCTCTTTCGCATACATTGCCACATGGCCCGCACCGTCCTCGAAATCTCCCACTCATTGTCAAACCAAGTAAGGATCTCCTTCAACCTGGCTAACTTTGCCTGGTCACCGCCGGCGATCTGCCTGATTCGCTGATGCATCCTCTCCATAGATGTCCTTCTGAGTTGTCCGGTGCTAGCTTTGGAAGATGGGAGGAGAGATGGTGGTCTTGCAACAGAGAAGAGGGAGAGGCGAGATGGTGGTTTTCGAATGGAGATGATGGAGAGGAGAGGAGGTGGTTTTGCAATGGAGAAGATCAGAAGAGGGAGAGGCGAGACGGTGGTTTTGGAATGGAGATGATGGAGAGGAGAGGAGGTGGTTTTGCAATGGAGAAGATCAGAAGAGGGAGAGGCGAGACGGTGGTTCTGGAATGGAGATGATGGAGAGGAGAGGAGAGGAGAGGAGGTGGTTTTGCAATGGAGAAGAGGGAGAGAAGCGTGCGGCAGCGATTTAGGATTGGACGAGAGGGCCGGCACGCTGTGATTGGATCAAAATCAAAATCAATTTACCCTTCAATTAAGAAAGCGACCCCACATTAACTAATCTCCCTTTTATTCTGGGTCATAATTGACCATGATTTTCGCACATAAAATATATGTTATACGTTGCAAAAATAATATAATTTGGAAGTACATTCAGATACGAACCAAACGATACAATTTTTGGTGACATGCATTCACATTTTGCTTGTCAAATACAGTACATGGTCAAACTTTGACCCAAAATACGCAAAACAACAAAAAAATACTTCCAAGACTAGCGTCGCTCTTTCGCTCTTCTCCTCTTAAACCACCGCCGCTCCTCTCCTGTTCCAATCTAAATCCAGCGCCGGTCCTCTCCTCTTACATTTCAAAACCACTGCCCCTCCTCTCCTGTTCCAGTCCAAAACCAGCGTCACTCCTCTCCCGTTCTAATCCAAAACCAGCATTGCTCCTCTCCTCTTCCATTAAAAAACCACCGCCGGTGAATGAAGGTGTTGTGGAGAAGTAGATCGATGGAGGAGTACAACCGATATGTGAGGATCGCAGACGGCGACCCTGTGAAGCTAGCTAGGATGTTGGGGATACAGTCTTGGTTTGACAACAAGGACCAACTAGCGGCGACGGCGACATCCATGGCCAAATATCTGGAACAGAGCGAAAAGGCGGCGGTACTCCCGAAGGGAGTCGCGTCGGAGTACATAGAGCTGCTCCTCTGGGCCATGGAGCAAACAGATTCACCGAATTCGATCGTGAGGGAGCGGTGGTGGGAGTATCGATCCCAGATGGAGCATCCACCAGAGATTGAAGGATCGAGCATCTACAGGGTGCCGTTTGTGAGAGTGTCCTGCCAGAGCGAGCCAGTGGAGTCTTCGTCGACCAACCCAATTGCAAGAGGAGAAAAGCAGTTGGCCCGACGATGCTTCCCCGCCATCCTCTCCCTCGCCGTTCACATCGTCTCACGGGGCGGCTGTCTGCTGCCGAGGAATAGGAGGGGACTGCCCCCCCCCCCCAGCCCAATAGTCTGGCAGGTTGTGAATTGTCAGGAGGAGCTTAGGGTTGTCAGTATTTGCAAGTTGTGAATTGTGTTTCGTGTTGTGTATTTTGAGAGTACTTTCAGATATGAATGTCTTTTGAATTTCAGATTTGCAGTATTGAGCATATGAAGTATTTTATGAATTCTAGAGATCTATTTTTAGCACTTAAAAAAATGTAGTTTTATAGGAGTATAAAAGTGCAGACAATGTGATTCTCGGAGAAGAAACTGCAAGTTCAGTTTCAGATAAGAAACTGCAACTTTCAGAGGCAGAGCATTTATATTAACACGGCCTTTTCAAACAGGGTTAACATCATGTTGGAAGTTTTATTCATGGTCAAAAATGGAACTACCAGCCAGTTAACATCATGCTGATCAACATTCATGCATAGCACATCTTCATATGATGCACAGTCAAAATGCCCAGACAATGTCGAGTGTGCGAAACACAGAGCAAACGAGGGACGAAGTTTTGGCAAGTGTTGGACGTGGTGTGCATAGATGACAATGGGGACCCTCATGTCAATAAAGGCAGAGGCAAAAACCAGCACTGCTCCTCTCCTCCTAATGCTATACTGACATTGGGGCCCATGGGTTTGTCAACATAGTTACATTTTTTTAGGTGCTTCAATGTAGTTACTATAGGAGATAAATTCACAACGAAGCCGGGGAGCTGGCAGGTATCATTTATTATCACTGGGCCAGCAAGTATCAGCTGGGTTTTGGGCTGCCCCATCTAGGCTTTCATTTTTAACATGCGCAGCCCACGACCTCGGATGGGAGGTCCATAGGCCTGTTTGTATTTTCTTGAGGGCCGTCATGTATCGATCGGCCTATGGACCTCCCATCCAGGGTTTTATTTTTCCTGAATATCGGTAGCCCAATTTATGTATTTTTTTGAAGAAAACACAGAGGTCTGTTCTACTTTTCTATATAAGAATAGAAACGCCAGGTCCAATTTATGTTTCCCTTCTAACTATATTATATATTTAAATTATTTTATATGTTATTATATATTATTTTTATTGTCATCATATATTTAATAGATACTTACATATGTAAGAAAACAATGTCCCACATCTTATTAACTTATAAAAATAATTTCTTAACAATAAAATCCTGGATTGTTTTGGCACGAAAATCCTACTGATTGTGTACAAAAGCTTGGTAAGATTTAAGGATGAATGTAATAATATCAATTATTGTTTCAATATATTTATAACAAAATGCTCAGCCCCTTTTTATTTTTTGATAACATTGCTGGCCCAACCCAACATTATAATTAGAATCAGCCCAACAAAATCTTGTATTTCGAGAAAGTGCAAATGACCTGTAATTTTTTAGGAAATAAAATAAATGGGCCGCATGGACGCTACATTATTTGTTCACCCAGCCCAGCTAATGGTTGTAATTCAAAAAAAAGATCAAATTGACTGTAAATTCTACCGCGCAAAAAAAAAGACTGTAAATTCTGAAAAAATGGGTTTAATACATGCCACATGTTTGGAGGATGAAATGTGGGCCAATAGGTCGAAGCCAACGCAAGTCGTTGTCAATTTAGTCAACAAATGATTCTGACATCTTAGTCGTTGGATTTACATCCAACGACCGGCATCCATCTTCAATCTCTCGTCTTCTTCCTCCAGCGCCGGCGGGACCACCTCCTGCCTCCTGATGCTAGCAGCTCTGCTGAGCACGCTTCGCTATGAAGCGCTACTCCACCGTTGGCCAGGCCATCCCTCCACCCCTCCACACCTCCTGTTCTTCTCCACCGACTGCCGAACCACACCACACTAGAACCAGTTAACCCTCGTACACCTCTCCGTCTGCGACTCTACTCCCACATCTTCCCATCTCTAGCTCGTTGTTGTCCGGGGCCTCGCCGTCGTCCACCACCTTGGACGCGCTCGGCGCGTCGTGGTCAACGTGGTCAGCGAATGACACCATCGGAAGTAGACTGTGCGTGGAGAGGCTGACAGCTGGGTCCACGGCCGCACACAAGGAAATGCCTCCTTATTACGCGCAAAATAATGATTCCTCCACCTGACATCTGGGACCCACCGGAAGGGCCTCTGTATTTCGCGAAAAAAACGTGCCCCCCGCTGACAGGTTGGACCCACCAGCTATCTTCGCACGCAAGGAAGTGCCTCCTTATTACGCATAAAAAATGAATACTCCCCCTGCCAGCTAGAACCCAGCATAGTGGGAGGCTGACTTGTGGGCCTACCAAGTTGATGGGGACGGAGGGCTTTGTCAACTTAGTCAATATGAACGATTCTAGCTCCTGTTACCGTACGATGTTCATCCAACGGCCGTAGTGCTTCTTCAACCTCTAGTCTTCTTGCTCCAGCCGCCCAAACCAGCACCGGTCGTGTCGCGTGCTCCTGCCTCCCGTGGCCGGCTGTGATGCCGCGGAGGCCTCACCGCCCCCTAATACTCCCACAGCTGGCCAGGCCATTCCTCTACTCACCCATACCCCCTGTTATTCTGCGGCGACAGCAGCCTCACACCGCAGCCAAACCAGTGAACCCTCGTACTCTTCTTCGCGTGGGCATCCACTGCTGCGTCTTCCCCGGCTCCGCTTCGTCCCCTTCCTAGGCCTGGCCGTCATCCACCGCCGTGGTACTCTCGGCGTAGCGTGGTCAATGTGGTCAGTGACCAAATTCCATCAGAAGAGTATTGTACGTGTAGAGGCTGATAACTGGGTCCACGGCAGCCGCAAGGAAGTGCCTCCTTATTGCGCAGAAAATAATTATTCCTCCACCTCACAGTAGGGACCCACTGGATGGGCACCGTATTTTGCAAAAAAACGTTTCCCCCCTGACTGCTAGGACCTACCAGCTACATCTTCGCACGCAAGGAAGTGCATCCATATTACGGGCAAAAAAAATGATTTGCCCCCTGACTGCTAGGACCCACTTGAGGGAGTCCTGGATTAGGGGGTATCCGGATAGCCGGACTATATACTTTGGCTGGACTATTGGACCGTGAAGATACAAGACTCAAGACTTCGTCCCATGTCTGGATGGGACTCTCCTTTGCATGGAAGACAAGCTTGGCGATTCGGATATTAGATCTCCTTCTTTGTAACCGACTCTGTGTAACCCTAGCCTCCTCCGGTGTCTATATAAACCAGAGGGTTTAGTTCGTAGGACGAGAACAATCATAATCATCATAAGCTAGCTTCTAGGGTTTAGCCTCTATGATCTCGTGGTAGATCTACTCTTGTAATACTCATATCATCAAGATCAATCAAGAAGGAAATAGGGTTTTACCTCCATCGAGAGGGCCCGAACCTGGGCAAAACATCATGTCCCCTGCCTCCTGTTACCATTAGCCTTAGACGCACAGTTCGGGTCCCCCTACCCGAGATCCGCCGGTTTTGACACCGACATTGGTGCTTTCATTGAGAGTTCCTCTGTGTTGTTGCTGCAAGGCTCGATGGCTCCTTCAATCAACAACAACGCGGTCCAGGGTGAGGCTTTTCTCCCCGGACTGATCTTCGTGTTCGGCGACTTCGCACTGCGGGCCAATTCGCTTGGCTATCTGGAGCAGATCGACAGCTACGCCCCTGGCCATCAGGTCAGGTTCGGAAACTTGAACTACACGGCCGATATCCGTAGAGACTTGATCTTCGACAGATTCGGGCCTACGCCAGGAGCGCCGAACAGTCACGATGAGCGCGACTTAGACCTGCTGTCAGAGAATACTCGGGATATCCCACATGCAAGAGCTCCGGACCTAAATCCGGGGCAGATCGCGTCGTCCGAGGATGGGTGGATGGAACCCGCCCCGGAGGCTGCATACTCATCAGCGGTAGAGCCAAACACAGACTCCACCCCCAAGGAAGCCTATGTCACCGGACCCCCGGGCATATGTCCGGTCGTAGGTTCCAGACCGCGCGCCCCCGAGCCCGCCGAATCTGGTTGGGCTCCGGTAATGGAGTTCACCGCTACGGATATCTTCCAGTCCTCGCCCTTCGGTGACATGCTGAATTCATTAAGGTCTCTCTTTGTCAGGAGACTCTTGGCCGAACTTTGTCCCGCTCGAGGGGGAAGAAGGTGACGAAGAAATTCGTTTCCCACCCACCACCCACTTCATAGCCACTGTCGATGATGTAACAGACATGCTTGACTTCGACTCCGATGACACCGACGGTATGGACGTCGGTGCAGGGGACGATTTGGAACCACCGCCCATTGGGCGCTGGACTGCCACCTCATCATACGATATATACATGGTGGACACGCCTAAGGAGGACGATGGCGACAAAAAAGACACAACGGAGGATAAAACCCCTGGAGAAAAGCCAAAACGACGGTGCAGACGCCGCTCTAAGTCCAGCCACGGTAAAAATAGCGATAACAGCGCTAGAAAGATCGACATCCCAGTCAACTCCAAAGGCAACAATGACCATATGGACCCAGCAATGGAGCAGGATGAGCCAGGTCATGCCGAACACAGCCCAGAGCAGACGCCCGATCACAGCGATCCCGAAGGCCGAACTCATCAACCTGCCTCGGGAGAGGAGCAGAGTCCGGAGACGATGCATTCATCATCCCGGAAAAACGTTTGGAACGAGATAACCTCCACAGAAGGCTTATGGCCACTGCGAGAAGTCTAAAGAAGCAGAAGCAAAGGCTTAAGGCCGCGCAGGAAACGCTCAACCGCAGATGGAATAAAGTGCTAGACACTGAAGAAAAATACGGCGACGATCGCCACACAAAGAGCTATCCAAAGCGCAAGCTGCTGCCAGAATTCGATGATGAGGCCATTCCGCCTAAGAACAATACGGTCGGTAGGCCAGACCAACCACTTCATGACCGCAACAAAGCAGCTACTGACGCCGCACACGATTTACGTGAGCTCCTGGACAAAAAGGTCGACGCGATGAGGTCCATCTATGGATCTAGAGGACACGCTCCGGCGCAGGATTATGGTCACCAAAATGATTAGACTGATCGAATAGCAGTTCGGAATCAGCACCAGACACAACAACAGTCAACAGCATGCCACAACATGTCCAGATACAGAGGGGGTGCTCACCCTCTGTGCTTCACCGAAGAGGTACTGGACCACGAATTTCCACAGGGTTTTAAACCCGTGAACATAGAGGCATATGACAGAACGACAGACCCTGGGGTCTGGATTGAGGATTTTATCTTGCATATTCACATGGCTCATGGGGACGACCTCCACGCCATCGAATACCTTCCCCTCAAGTTGAAGGGACTAGCTCGGCACTGGTTGAAAAGCCTTCCCGAAAATTCAATCGGAAGTTGGGAGGAACTTGAGGACGCTTTCAGGGCCAATTTTCAAGGAACCTATGTCCGACCTCCGGACCCTGACGATTTAAGTCACATAATTCAACAGCCCGGAGAGTCCGCCCGCAAGCTTTGGAATAGATTCCTCACTAAGAAGAATCAAATTGTCGATTGTCCAGATGCCGAAGCCCTAGCGGCCTTCAAGCACAGCATCCAGGATGAGTGGCTCGCCAGACACCTCGGCCAAGAAAAGCTGAGGACAATGGCAGCCTTAACAAGCCTTATGACCCGCTTTTGCGCGGGTGAAGACAGCTGGTTGGCCCATAGAGGCACCAGCGACCCAGGCACATCCGAAATCAGGGATGGCAACGGGAAGCCACGGCGCAATAAAAACAAGCGTCAAAACAAGGAAGAAAGTCCGGACAACACAGCGGTCAACGCCAGATTCAGGGGCTCTTGACCCGGCCAATAAAAGAAGCCATTTAAAGGCAGCAAATAGGGACCGTCCGGCCTGAACAAAGTCCTGGACAGACTGCGCCAAATTCATGGCACCCTCGAAAAACCTGCGAACCACACTCACAGAGAATGTTGGGTCTTTAAGCAAGCCGGCAAGTTAAATGCCGAACACAAGGGAAGGGAAACACCAAGTGAATACGAGAATGAGCCTCGCCAGCCAAACACTGGGGGACAGAAAAAATTCCCACCAGAGGTAAAAACAGTAAACATGATTTACGTGACTCACATACCCAAGAGTAGGCGCAAACACGCGCTCAGAGACGCATATGTTGTAGAGCCCGTCATCCTCGAACTCAACCCCTGGTCGGCCTGCCCGATCACCTTTGATCACAGGGACTACCCGACTAGTATGCGGCATGGAGGATCGGCTGCCTTGGTGCTCGACCCAATAATCGACGGATACCATCTCACTCGTGTCCTGATGGACGAAGGCTGTAGTCTCAATCTAATATACCAGGACACTGTCCGCAGGATGGGGATAGACCCATCCAGAATCAGCCAAAGTAACACCACCTTTGACGGGGTGATACCAGGCGTTGAGGCCCACTGCAGCGGCTCCCTCATATTAGAGGTGACATTCAGTTCTCCAGACAACTTCAGAAGCGAAGAACTACTCTTCGCCATCGCTCCGCTCCAAAGTGGTTATGATGCATTGCTCGAGAGAGTGGCCTTCGCCCGCTTCAACGCAGTACCGCACTACACCTACCTTAAACTCAAGATGCCCGGCCCATGTGGCGTCATCACTGTTAACGGAAATACAGAGCGTTCCTCACGTGCGGAAGAGTATGTGGTAGCTCTAGCCGCCGGACACTAAGCGACCTCTAATATTAGAATGCATGATCGGTCGTTAAGACCACGGACACGGTTAGACGAGTCCGGCACACCACCGCCGGTAACAGCTCAGATAAACCTGAGCTGGGTGCTATACATGTAATCCCATAGAGGACACCAGGGGCTAAAGATATTCAATAAAGCCCACCTTTTGGCTTGACCTTATTAACAGGCCAATGTCTTACACTTCTACTATCCACTGATAATAACCAACTCTTCGCACGCTTACGTCATACTCTTTTACATGAGTTTTCCTTTTTACAGAAAACATTCGTGCAATACCCTCCCAGGACACGGCACAACGAAGACAAAGGCGCAGACGTGTAGCAGGGCCCCGCTCAAAGGTTTCTCTTTAGATTAAGCCCCTGTGTAAACCTTCTTTATTGTCTCCTGTTGCTTAACATCCCATGGGTACTCAATACACCCACAGGGGATACTGGCGTTATTGGCATTTCACCATGACAGAATAATGCGCGTACCTGGAAATACAGGGTTCATAATAAAGGGCGTTACTCCGCCCCATATATGTTATAAAGTCCGAATACCCTCGGGAGTGTTCGGCGTCGCGAGTTTGGCCTTATATGCATCAGCTCCGAATCATGTCTCAAATGTTGGGTTTGCCCGGCTCCTAGGTTTGCTGCCTTACGTTCCGTTTTTATCGGCTAAGGCGGCCAAAGGAGAACTACTGCGATTGTGCCCTGGTTATTCCGGATGAGCACCTCAGTAGAGAAAGCCGAAAACTGACTATCATGATATAGCGAGAGACTGTTCAACCACTCGAGGACTCATCGGAATCTTTAGGGTTCCTCCGCATTAACGAAGGGCCGTTCCCCGGTCATGTACACACGCGCATGTATCCGGATGCACGCGAAGGTACCAGGGGCTACATAGTAGCCCCACCGTCAAACTCCTATGGCTAAGTGAAAGTGTTAAAGCTATTTAGTTTGGTTGCCTAGTTCGACATGCGATCACCTCCTTAACGGACCAAGACGTTGGATCAAGTGTGATTACGCATCTTTTTGCGAACACCCCCGCATTGTATGCGTGGGGGCTGAAGCCAATGACTGCTAACTTTCAGGTTATATATACATCAAACGGCCGCAAAGGAGGCACAATAACACTTTCAGGCGAAAGTATAAACATAGCCTCTATAATTAAAATACAATTGTTTTTACAACAGACCGATTTGTCACTCGAACATGACATTCTTCGAGCACTGAGCCTCTATTGAACAAGCACCTTCTGTTACCTGCTCCAAGTAGTGCTCGGCTGGATCCTGGCTTCCCGCCAGATTCTGGGTTGCAATGATGGTGGCATCCATATCTATCCAATATGTTTTAACACGGGCAAGAGCCATCCGCGCACCCTCTATACACGCCGACCTCTTCATGGCATCGATCCATGATACGGCACCAAGGAATTGTTGCACTAAACCAAAATAATTGTCCGGCTTCGGCCCCTTTGGCCATAGATGGTCTATTACAGACCTCATCGCAAGACCGGACAACCTATGGAGCTCGGCCACAGTGGCCATCCTTTCACTCAATGGCAACGAGCGCGTTGGAGCACTGAATTGCGACCAGAACAGCCTTTCCACTTCATTATCTTTTTGATCCTCAAAAAACTTGGCCGCATCAGCCGTACTCTTTGCCAGATCCGCATACGCGTCTGCAGGGCTCTAGCGCCAATCCAAAGGAGCATACTTTGGATCTAAGAACTTCATCCGCAACAAATAGGGGCTTCCAGCCGCGATTTCTCCGGCCTGCCGAAGCTCCTCCTGCGCATCCCTAATTTCGGAACGCGTCTCCTTGGCCGCATCAAGGGCATTCTTCAGGTCAGCCGACTTCGCCTGATTCTCTTTCTCAAGGAGCTCATACTGGCTGGCGGTGTTTGATGACCCACAAGTATAGGGGATCTATCGTAGTCCTTTCGATAAGTAAGAGTGTCGAACCCAATGAGGAGCAGAAGGAAATGATAAGCGGTTTTCAGTAAGGTTTTCTCTGCAAGCACTGAAATAGTAGGTGATAAATAGTTTTGTGATAAGATAAATAGTAACAAGCAAAAAGTAACTAAAGTAAATAAAGTGCAGCAAGGTGGCCCAATCCTTTATGTAGCAAAGGATAATCCTGGACAAATTCTAATAATGAAGAAGGAGCTCCCGAGGACACATTGGGAATTATCTTCAAGCTAGTTTTCATCACGTTCACACAATTCACGTTCGGTACTTTGATAATTTGAGATGTGGGTGGACCGACACTTGGGTACTGCCCTAACATGGACAAGCATCCCACTTATGATTAACCCCTATTGCAAGCATCTGCAACTACAAAAAGGACTCTTAAGGTAAACCTAACCACAGCATTAAGCATATGGGTCCAGATCCACCCCTAACGAAGCAACACATAAACTAGGGTTTAAGCTTCTATCACTCTAGCAACCCATCATCTACTTATTACTTCCCTATGCCTTCCTCTAGGCCCAAATAATGGTGAAGTGTCATGTAGTCGACGTTCACATAACACCACTAGAGGAGAGACAACATACATCTCATCAAAATATCGAACGAATACCAAATTCACATGACTACTAATAGCAAGACTTCACCCATGTCCTCAGGAACAAACGTAACTACTCACAAAGCATATTCATGTTCATAATCAGAGGGGTAATAATATGCATAAAGGATCTGAACATATGATCTTCCACCAAGTAAACCAAATAGCATCAACTACAAGGAGTAATCAACACTACTAGCAACCCACATGTACAGATTTGTGGTTTTGATACAAGATTGGATACAAGAGATGAACTAGGGTTTTGAGAGGAGATGGTGCTGGTGAAGATGTTGATGGAGATTGACCCCCTCCCGATGAGAGGATCGTTGGTGATGACGTTGGTGATGATTTCCCCCTCCCGGAGGGAAGTGTCCCCGGCAGAACAGCTCCGCTAGAGCCCTAGATTGATTCCACCAAGGTTCCGCCTCGTGGCGGTGGAGTTTCGTCCCGTAAGCTTGCCCACGATTTTTTCCAGGTGAAAACCCTTCATATAGCAGAAGATGGACGTCGGAGGCCCAGCAGGGAGCCCAGGAGATAGGGGGCGCGCCCCCTGTCCCCTGGACAGGGTGTGGGCCCCCTGGCCTATTTCTTTTGCCCAAAAAATCTTATTAAATCTGAAAAGTTGTTTCGTGGAGTCTCAGGTCTTTTGTAGTTGTGCAGAATAGGTTTCCAACATTTGCTCCTTTTCCAGCCAGAATTCCAGCTGTCGGCATTCCCCCTCTTCATGGTAAACCTTGTAAAATAAGGGAGAATAGCCATAAGTATTGAGATATAATGTGTAATAACAGCCCATAATGCAATAAATATTGGCATAAAAGCATGATGTAAAATGGACGTATCAACTCCCCCAAGCTTAGACCTCGCTTGTCCTCAAGCGGAAGCCAAAATCGAAAAAATGTCCACATGTTTAGATATAGAGGTGTCGATAAAAATAAAATACGGACATGAGGGCATCATGATCATTCTAATAACAGCAACATATATGGATTTTATCATATGATTTCCGATGTTCAAGTAATAAGCAATTCACGATGTCAAGTATGGTTCAAAAACTTCATTGGGAACTAACAAACTATAATCTCAGTCATTGAAGCAATTGCAATTTATCGTAACATCAGAAAGAGTCAATAATAGAGATTTTCAGCAAGCTCACATACTCAACTATCTAGTAGTCCCCTATAATTGTTAACACTCACGCAATACTTGTGGTTATAGAGTTTCAGCCGGACACTGAGAAAGATAGGGGCTTATTGTGTTGCCTCCCAACATATTCACGTTTAGGTGATGTCAACAATAATAGCCTATGCCAACTTACATCCAATTGGATATATGTATCATGATCTTTCAAACACGAGGAGCTTGCCAAAGGATAAAATGAAAAAGTGAATGGTGAGGATCACCTTGACTCAAGCATAAAGTAAAAGATAGGCCCATCGCAGAGAGAAGCAGAGGTTGTCTTGTGCGTTTAGGGTTGATGCATGAAATCTTAATGCAAAAGAACGTCACTTTATATTGCCCCTTGTATGTGGACCTTTATTATGCAATCCGTCGCTTTTATTACTTCCACAACAAGTTCGTACAAAGCTTATTTTCTCTGCACTAATAAGTCATTCATATTTAGATTGCAATTTTTATTGCTTGCACCGATGACAACTTACTTGAAGGATCTTACTCAATCCATAGGCAGGTATGGTGGACTCTCATGGCAAAACTGGGTTTAAGGGTATTTGGAAGCACAAGTAGTATCTCTACTTGGTGCAAGGAATTTGTCTAGCATGAGGGGGAAAGGCAAGCTCAACATGTTTGGAAGGTCAATGACAATATACTTTAACTGAGATGTCGAAAAACATAAACCATTACATTGTCTTCCTTGTCCAACGTCAACTCTTTTAGCATGTCATACTTAATGAGTGCTTCACAATCATAAAAGATGTCCAAGATAATATACTTATATGTGAACCCCTCTTTCCTTATTACTTCCTATTAATTGCAACGATGACCAAGGATACGTTTATCAACTCTCAACAATTTTTATGCCTCATACTTTCTATGTGTGAAGTTATCACTATCCATAAGATCAATATGAACTCTTTTGTTCTTTCTACTTTTTCAAGATCATAGCAACATAGCAAAGCCCTTGACTCAACACTAATCTTTATTATAGATAGCACACAGACTCGATTACAAAAAGAGATCGCAAAGCAAAACTCAAAACTACTTGATATCAAAACTTCAACTACTGATAGATCAAGATACTACTCAAAGGATCGAACTAAATAAAACGGTAAAGATAGGAGTGTGATGGTGATACGATACCGGGGAACCTCCCCCAAGCTTGGCAGTTGCCAAGGGGAGTGCCCATACCAATGTGATTATTTCTTCGGAGGTGGTGAAGTAGGAGTTGTTGATGATGTAGGCTTGTCGTCCATCTTCCAAGGCATAGGCTCTCCATCATAAAAGGATGATCGAGTCTCCGGGATCCTTAAATCTGCAGCCAAACTCATCCTTTGAATCAATATTCATATTCACAGTTCTGGTTTTGCAGGTCATAAATCTGGGCTTGGAGGTGCTCGATTTTCTCTTGAAGCTTGAAGATGGTCTCCCCAATGACTTTGGCATCCAGCTTGTGGTTGCTGGCGAACTCCGTGATCATCATCTGGTTGGTGTTGAGTCCACGCTCCACCATCCCTTGACACTTGAAAACTTCTTGCTCCATAGCTTCGAGCTTTGTCTCCACGCTCCCGGTATGCCTTGGTCCCTCCACATCGCGGATGTGCAACACCCCCTCACGCATCTCAATGGTTTGAGGGTGATGCAGCACCTCCGCAAGATAGGGGTTAATAACCCTCTCGAAAAACTTGTCCTTGGGAGCGCTTGGAGACGACATGATGCTCTAGATCTGAAACAGAAACAGCTCGAAACGAAAACAGAGGATATTTGCGTGATACGGTGGTCAAAACCTTCGGGAATATATATAATGAATTTTTACCGACCAAAATACGTAACATACAAGAAAACGGAGTCCGGGAGGCACACGAGGTGCCCATGAGACAGGGGGCGTGCCCTACAGGGGGGCGCCCTCCTCTCTCATGGGAGCCTGCCCCCTTTGGACTACTTATTTCTTCCTAAAATCTTTAAATAATCCAAAACTGATAAAAATTGTCATTAGAGTTGTTTTGGAGTCGGTTTACTTACCGTACCACGTACCTATGCCTTTTTGGAGTCTGGAACGTTCTGGAAAGTGTCTCTTATGTATTCCTCAGGGGTTATGGTTTCAATAATATTAGTTTCAACATTGATAGGATTACCTAAAATATAATGTTTAATTCTTTGACCGTTTACCACCCTCGGATTTGTGCCTTCGAAGTTGTTGATTTTTATAGCACCAGAACGATAGACCTCCTCGATAACGTAGGGACCTTCCCATTTTGAGAGAAGTTTTCCTGCAAAAAATCTTAAACGAGAGTTGAACAATAACACATAATCTCCTACGTTAAACTGACGCTTTTGTATCCTCTTATCATGCCAGCGTTTGACTTTTTCCTTGAAAAGCTTGGCATTCTCATATGCTTGGCTTCTCCATTCCTCAAGCGAGCTAATATCAAATAACATTTTCTACCGACAAGTTTGAAGTCATAATTGAGCTCTTTAATAGCCCAATATGTTTTATGTTCAAGTTCAAGAGGTAAATGACATGCTTTTCCATAAACCATCTTATATGGAGACATACCCATAGGATTTTTGTATGCAGTTCTATAGGCCCATAATGCATCATCAACTTTTTTGGACCAATTCTTTCTAGATCTATTCACAGTCTTTTGCAAAATTAATTTGAGCTCTCTATTGCTCAACTCTACTTGACCACTAGACTGCGGGTGATAAGGAGATGCGATTCTATGATTGACATCATACTTAGCAAGCATCTTACGGAAACCACCATGAATAAAGTGTGAACCACCATCAGTCATAAGATATCTAGGGACTCCAAACCTCGGAAAAATAACTTCTTTAAGCATTTTAATAGAAGTGTTATGATCAGCACTACTAGTTGGAATAGCTTCTACCCACTTAGTAATGTAATCAACAGCAACTAAAATATGTGTATAACCATTGGAGGCAGGAAAAGGTCCCATATAATCAAAGCCCCAAACATCAAACGGTTCAATAGCAAGAGAATAATTCATAGGCATTTCTTGACGTCTACTAATGTTACCTATTCTTTGACATTCATCACAAGATACGACAAACTTACGAGCATCTTTGAAAAGAGTAGGCCAATAAAAACCAGATTGTAGTACCTTGTGTGCAGTTCTATCTCCAGCGTGGTGTCCTCCATAGGATTCAGAGTGACACTTGCGTAGGATTTGTTCCTGTTCATGCTCAGGCACACAACGTCTAATAATACCATCTACTCCTTTATAAAGGTGTGGATCATCCCAGAAGTAATGTCTTAAATCATGAAAGAACTTTTTCTTTTGCTGGTATGTGAAACTAGGAGGTATATATTTAGCAACAATGTAATTAGCATAATCAGCATACCAAGGAGCAGTACGAGAAGCATTGACAACCGTTAATTGTTCATCAGGAAAACTATCATTAATAGGCAGTGGGTCATCAAGAACATTCTCTAGCCTAGACAAGTTGTCTGCAACGGGGTTCTCGACTTCCTTTCTATCAATAATATGCAAGTCAAATTCTTGGAGCAAGAGAACCCATCTAATGAGTCTAGGCTTAGCATCTTTCTTTTCCATAAGATATTTAATAGAAGCATGATCAGTGTGGATCGTAACTTCGGAATCAACAATATAAGGTCTAAACTTATCACATGCAAACACAACTGCTAAGAATTCTTTTTCAGTAGTAGCATAATTTCTCTGGGCAGTATCAAGAGTCTTACTAGCATAATGGATAACATTCAATTTCTTATCGACTCTTTGCCCTAAAACAGCCCCTACAGCATAATCACTAGCATCGCACATAATTTCAAAAGGTAAATTCCAATCAGGTGGCTGAACAATAGGTGAAGTGATCAAAGCCTTCTTAAGTGTTTCAAATGCTTCTACACAATCATCATCAAAGACAAAAGGAATATCTTTTTGCAATAAATTAGTCAGAGGCCTAGAGATTTTAGCAAAGTCCTTAATGAACCTCCTATAAAACCAGCATGACCTAGGAAACTTCTTATACCTTTTATGTCCTTGGGACATGGCATCTTTTCAATAGCGTCAACTTTGGCTTTATCAACTTCAATACCTCTCTCGGAGATCTTGTGCCCCAAGACAATGCCTTCATTAACCATAAAGTGACACTTTTCCCAATTTAGGACGAGACTAGTGTCTTCGCATCTCTGCAAAACTCGATCAAGGTTGCTCAAACAATCATCAAAAGAGGATCCATAGACGGAGAAGTCATCCATGAATACCTCACAAATCTTTTCACAAAAATCAGAAAATATAGCCATCATGCATCTTTGAAAGGTAGTAGGTGCATTACATAAACCAAAAGGCATACGTCTCTAAGCAAAAGTACCAAAAGGGCAAGTAAAAGTAGTTTTTGATTGATCCCCCGCTGAAATAGGTATCTGAGAGAAACCAAAATAACCATCTAGAAAGCAAAAATGTGTGTGTTTGGATAGCCTTTCTAGCATTTGATCAATAAAAGGTAAAGGGTAATGATCTTTCTTAGTGGCTTATTTAACTTACGGAAATCAATTACCATCCTATAACCTGTAATAATTCTTTGTGGGATCAATTCATCTTTATCATTAGGAACAACGGTAATACCTCCCTTTTTGGGGACAAAATGGACCGGGCTTACCCATTCACTATCAGCAACGGGATAAATAATACCTGCCTCAAGGAGTTTTAGTATCTCCTTTCTTACCACTTCCTTCTTTTTGGGATTTAATCGTCTTTGAGGATCTCTAACTAGTTTAGCATCTTTCTCCATTGAAATTTTGTGTTGGCATAATGTGGGAATAATGCCCTTAAGATCATCCAGAGTATATCCAATAGAAGCTCTGTGCTTCTTCAGAATTTTCAATAATCTTTCTTCTTCTTTCTCTGAAAGGTTAGCACTAATAATAACAGGATATATTTCTTTTTCATCAAGATAAGCATACTTAAGATTATCAGGTAATGGTTTGAGTTCAAACACGGGATCACCCTTGGGTGGAGGAGGATCCCCAAGAATTTCAACGGGAAGGTTATGTTTCAGCATAGGTTCTTGTTTATGGAACACTTCATCTATTTCTTCCCTTTCCTTCATAAACATATCATTTTCATGGTCTAGCAAATATTGTTCTAACGGATCAGTTGGAGGAATAGCAATGGAAGCAAGACCAATAATTTCATCCTTACAAGATGGTTCCTCTTCACGGTGTTGTCTACGAAATTTAGAAAAGTTGAATTCATGAGATATATCACCTAGACCAATAGTAACTACATCCTTTTCGCAATCTATCCTAGCATTAACGGTGTTCAAGAAGGGTCTACCAAATATAATGGGACAAAAGCTATCTTGTGGGGAGCCAAGAACAAGAAAATCAGCAGGATATTTAGTTTTCCCACACAAGACTTCAACATCTCTAACAATTCCCATTGGTGAAATAGTATCTCTATTGGCAAGTTTAATTGTGACATCAATATCTTCTAACTCAGCAGGTGCAATATCGTGCTTAATTTCGTTGTATAAGTCAATAGGTATTGCACTAGCACTAGCACCCATATCACATAAGCCATGATAACAATGATCTCCTATTTTAACAGAAATGACTGGCATGCCTACCACAGGTCTATGTTTATCTTTGGCACAAGGTTTGGCAATTCTAGCAGTTTCATCACAGAAATAAATAACATGCCCATCAATATTATCAGACAAGAGATCTTTAACAATAGCAACATTAGGTTCAACTTTAATTTGCTCAGGAGGTGTATGAGTTCTAACATTGCTCTTACGAACAACAGTCGAAGCCTTAGCATGATCTTTTATCCTAACAGGAAAAGGAAGTTTTTCGACATAAGCAGTAGGAATAATAGGATCACTATATGTAATAGTCTTCTCTTCGACTGTAATAGGTGCAACTACTTTCACTTCAACGAGAGGATTATATTTAAACCACTTCTCTTTAGGGAGATCAACGTGAGTAGCAAAAGTTTCACAAAAAATAGCTACTATCTCAGAGTCAAGTCCATACTTAGAGCTAAATCCACGGAAAGCATCGGTATCCATAAAAAATTTAACACAATCAAACTTAGGTGTCATACCTGACTCCTTACCATCGTCGGAACCCCAATCTTCAGAGTTGCGTTTAATTCTTTCTAATAAGTCCCATTTGAAATCAATAGTCTTCAGCATATAGGAACCAGCACAGGAAGTATCGAGCAGGTTGCGATTATCAAGAGAAAGCCGAGCATAAAAATTCTGAATGATCATTTCCCGAGAGAGCTCATGATTGGGACATGAATATAACATTGACTTAAGCCTCCCCCAAGCTTGAGCGATGCTTTCTCCTTCGCGAGGCCAGAAATTATATATGTAATTATGATTAGGATGAACAAGATGCATAGGATAGAATTTCAGGTGAAATTCCAACTTCAATCGCTTATAATTCCAATATCTCGTATCATCACATAGCCTATACCATGTTATTGCATCTCCCTTCAAAGATAAAGGGAAGACCTTCCTTTTGAAAACATCATCGGGAATACTTGCAAGCTTAAATAATCCACAAACTTCATCCACAAAGATGAGGTGTAAGTCGGGATGCAATGTTCCATCTCCCGCGAAAGGATTAGCTAGCAGTTTCTCTATCATACCCCAAGCAAGCCCCTCAAAGGATTAGTTTCAATAGTAACAAGTAACAAAAAAATTCAGCACACTAAATAAATGTTTCCTTACCAAGTTCCACTCACCAAGAGCGCTACGCTCCCCGGCAACGGCGCCAGAAAAGAGTCTTGATGACCCACAAGTATAGGGGATCTATGGTAGTCCTTTTGATAAGTAAGAGTGTCAAACCCAACGAGGAGCAGAAGGAAATGATAAGCGGTTTTCAGTAAGGTTTTCTCTGCGAGCAATGAAAGAGTAGGTGATAGATAGTTTTGTGATAAGATAAATAGTAACGAGCAAAAAGTAAATAAAGTAAATAAAGTGCAGCAAGGTGGCCCAATCCTTTATGTAGCAAAGGATAAGCCTGGACAAATTCTAATGATGAAGAAGGAGCTCCCGAGGACACATTGGGAATTATCGTCAAGCTAGTTTTCATCATGTTCATAAGATTCGCGTTTGGTACTTTGATAATTTGATATGTGGGTGGACAGACACTTGGGTACTGCCCTAACATGGACAAGCATCCCACTTATGATTAACCCATATTGCAAGCATCCACAACTACAAAAAGGAGTATTAAGGTAAACCTAACCATAACATTAAACATATGGGTCCATATCACCCCTAACGAAGCAACGCATAAACTAGGGTTTAAGCTTCTGTCACTCTAGCAACCCATCATCTACTTATTACTTCCCTATGCCTTCCTCTAGGCCCAAATAATGGTGAAGTGTCATGTAGTCGACGTTCACATAACACCACTAGAGGAGAGACAACATACATCTCATCAAAATATCGAACGAATACCAAATTCACATGACTACTAATAGCAAGACTTCACCCATGTCCTCAGGAACAAACGTAACTACTCACAAAGCATATTCATGTTCATAATCAGAGGGGTAATAATATGCATAAAGGATCTGAACATATGATCTTCCACCAAGTAAACCAAATAGCATCAACTACAAGGAGTAATCAACACTACTAGCAACCCACAGGTACCAATTTGTGGTTTTGATACAAGATTGGATACAAGAGATGAACTAGGGTTTTGAGAGGAGATGGTGCTGGTGAAGATGTTGATGGAGATTGACCCCCTCCCGATGAGAGGATCGTTGGTGATGATTTCCCCCTCCCGGAGGGAAGTGTCCCCGGCAGAACAGCTCCGCTAGAGCCCTAGATTGATTCCGCCAAGGTTCCGCCTCGTGGCGGCGGAGTTTCGTCACGTAAGCTTGCCCACGATTTTTTCCACGTGAAAACCCTTCATATAGCAGAAGATGGACATCGGAGTCCCACCAGGGAGCCCAGGAGATAGGCGGCGCGCCCTACAGGGGGGCACCCCCCTGTCTCCTGGACAGGGTATGGGCCCCCTGGCCTATTTCTTTTGCCCAAAAATTCTTATTAAATCTGAAAAGTTGTTTCGTGGAGTCTCAAGTCTTTTGGAGTTGTGCAGAATAGGTTTCCAACGTTTGCTCCTTTTCCAGCCAGAATTCCAGCTGCCGGCATTCCCCCTCTTCATGGTAAACCTTGTAAAATAAGGGAGAATAGCCATAAGTATTGAGATATAATGTGTAATAATAGACCATAATGCAATAAATATTGACATAAAAGCATGATGCAAAATGGACGTATCAGTGTTTTTCAGCTCCACGTCCATCTCGGCTATTTTATCTTCGCTTCGGCGATGAGCAGCCTGTTCGGCTCTCAACTCTTCGGCTGCCTTTAGGGCAGCCACATTGCTGGCCCGGGCTTGCTCCTTGGCTAGGGCAAGCTCCGCCCTCAGGGCCTCCACGGCAGCAGCTCCGCCTGTAGTCGAAACATATCACATTAACATTATGCTCCTCTTAAATATTTCCTATAAAAATAAGGAAAGCAGAGCACATACTTTGTGACTCGTTAAGCCGCTCGTTCACAAGTGTGATGTCGGCATCCACAACTTCAATCTGTCGCCTCAGTTCGGCGGCTTCAACGGACCGGTCGGCCGCTGGACCCTTAGCCACCTGCGCATGAATTCAGTGTGATCATTACTTAACAATGTGATCCTCTGTTTGCCGCCTAGGGCTAGCAACCAGAGTCTCAGGGGCTACTATCTATACGGAGCACACCCAGTGCGTGCGCAACAACCAAAAATTATGAATTTTATTACATACCTCAAAGCCTTTGAGCAGGCTCGTAAAAGCTTCGTTCAACCCCCTTGTAGCGGATGAAATCTTCTCAAGCACCATGCTCATTAATGAACGGTGATCCTCCGAAAGAACAGCTTGCTCCAGAAGGCCCGTCAGCGTGTCCTGCCGGTCGCCGAACTGTGCCGGACCCTTCTTATCGCCCCCCGTGGGAGCCGAACGCTCCGGGCTCAGGGCGGCCGAAGTATTAGCCTCTGGCCTCGGCGAATCTGGATTCCTCCATGACGACACCTCGGGGTCGCCCGCCCCATGAGGTGGAGAGGCAGGTGGGGTTTCACTCTCCATCTCCGAAAGAAGATCCCCCGAAGACGAACTCTGTCGAGAAGAGCTCCTAGCCGTACTGCAAAGAATGGATCCCGGTTATTGTTCTCGGAGGAGGAAGCAGTAGCTTTGTATTTACAATTAACTTACAGCTCGGCTGAGGGCTAGCTCGTTTGCAGGCATGGCGTGGTGAGGACGCCCTTCGGGGCAGGGCCCCCTGGCAAAGTTTTCTTCCCTTCTCTAGGCACCTCCATCTCCAAGTCTTCGGAGGTGGCCCTCTTCTTCCCGCGGGGGGAGGAGACCATAGATTCCCCTCCCCGACTATCCTCCTTCGTGGAGGTAGTAATTCCCCCGGTTTGGATGTGCAATGTGTGAAGCTCTGCTTCTCTGTTCTTCCCTTTTTCTTTCCCCGAGGGCACTTGACTTACCACGCGATTAAGCATCCTGGCTATGAAAGGACTAGGCGAGCCTTCGGGAAGCGGTGCCGGACACCTAATTCTCTCCGCCTTGCTGAGCCATTCCTGGCCGCGGATGGTTTTCAGAACAATGTTATGATAAATATAAACGAAGTGTTCGGTTTTTGGGTTACTTACTTGGGTATCTGGGCGGTTGCAGCTCAGGCCCGCATCCTCGGTGGTGTCCAGACACTTTACTTGTGGTCCGAAGAATAATTTGCACATCCCTTCGAGCGCCATGCCGAAGAAGTGCAGAATAGTCCGCGGACCGTCTGGGTTGAACTCCCACATCCGGAGAGGCCGACGTTTGCACGACAAGATCCGTCGAACGAGCATTACCTGAATTACACTGACAAGACTAATGTCCCTCTGAAGAAACTCACGAATGCGGCTCTGCAATGTTGGTACGTCATTAGCCGGCCCACAATCCAGTCCCACATTGGCCCATGACGACAGTTGAGGCGGAGGGCCCGGACGGAAGTCGGGGGCAGCCACCCACTTTGTGCCTCTGGGAGCCGTGATGTAAAACCACCTCCGCTGCCATAGATCGGACACCTCCGAGAAGAAGCCCTCTGGCCATGGGGCGTCGGTGTTTCTGCTTATTGCAGCACCTCCACACTCCGCGTGTCGCCCCTCAATCATCTTCGTCTTCACATTGAAGGTCTTGAGCCATAAGCCGAAGTGCGGGGTGATGTGGAGGAAGGCTTCGCACACGACGATGAACGACAAGATGTGAAGGATGGAGTCCGGAGCTAGATCATGAAAATCTAGCCCGTAATAGAACATGAGCCCTCTCACAAAGGGATCAAGGGTGAAGCCTAAGCTGCGGAGGAAGTGAGAAACAAATATGACGCTCTTGTTGGGCTCAGGAGTAAGGATGACCTGCCCTGGAGCAGGAAGCCTGTGCTTGATGTCGTCGGTCAGATATCTGACCTCCCTAAGCTTCGCAATGTCCTCATCTGTGACAGAGGAGGCCATCCACTGGCCTTGAAGGTTGGATCCGGACATGATTGAAGATCCGAAGTGCCTAAGCTTGGGCTTCGGGTGTTGGAACTCGAGATGCGGAAAGGCGCAAGCGTGGTAGGAAAGAGGGATAGGCCTCGGCTCCTCTATAAGGGGGTGAATAGCAAGCGTCCTCAGCGTAACCGCTTGGGACTTGCCTAAAAACACGGAGTCATACCAATAGGCGTCATGGGATTGCCCGCGCCCGTATTGATGGAGGATCCCACAATAAGGGGAACATGATCTCTACTTCGACAAGGCGTGCCAATAAAACCGCCTCGCATCATGTGTCGAGGCAGGCCGAGAAAAACCGGTTCGTATTGAGCCAGGCCACGGTGTAAGGGCACACCGTGAAAAAAATTGTCAGCAGATTAGATTTGTAAAGTGTTATGCTCTCTACGGTGGTGTGCGGAAATTATTTCACAAAGCCGGACAAAATCTTTAATTTGCTTTGAAGTATTCGAAGATGGAACCCGCCTTGCAATGCCGAAGACAAACTGCGAGCCGGACTCATCGTCATTGAAGCCTGGTTCAGGGGCTACTAAGGGAGTCCTGGATTAGGGGGTATCCGGATAGCCAGACTATATACTTTGGCCGGACTATTGGACCATGAAGATACAAGACTCAAGACTTCGTCCTGTGTCCAGATGGGACTCTCCTTTGCGTGGAAGACAAGCTTGGCGATTCGGATATTAGATCTCCTTCTTTGTAACCGACTCTGTGTAACCCTAGCCTCCTCCGGTGTCTATATAAACCGGAGGGTTTAGTCCATAGGACGAGAACAATCATAATCATCATAGGCTAGCTTCTAGGGTTTAGCCTCTACGATCTCGTGGTAGATCTACTCTTGTAATACTCATATCATCAAGATCAATCAAGCAGGAAGTACGATTTTACCTCCATCGAGAGGGCCCGAACCTGGGTAAAACATCGTGTCCCCTGCCTCCTGTTACCATTAACCTTAGACGCACAGTTCGGGACCCCTACCCGAGATCCGCCGGTTTTGACACCGACACCACCAGCTACATATTCACATGCAAGTAAGTGCGTCCGGGCAAAAAAAGAACGATTCGCCCCCCTAACTGCTGGGACCCACCAGCTACATCTTTGTACGCAAGGAATTGCCTGACAGTCGGGACCCACCTGGTCGAAGCGTACATAGCGTTGTCATTCTAGTCATGAACGTGTACGTACATACTGGTGGATGTAGAGGCGCGCACGTGTTGTAGTAGAGGCGCGCACATGTCGTAGTAGAGGTGCGCATGTAGCATGTACACGTATGTACAACGGCCATGGTGCAAGAAAGAAAATACGGCCACGTACGTACATACGGGTGGGGTCTCGAACGCCTACTCACGCATACGTACGGTCAGGGCTCGTGTACATGGCTGGGTCGGAACGGAGAAACAACGTCGTCGTCGTGTTCATGGGGAGCCAACCGGCTGGGTCGGAACGAAATGTGTCGTCGTGTTCATCGGGAGGGTTGGACGGAACAGGCGATGGAAACGAGGCCTAGCGTACCGCAGAACGGAGGAAACAGCCTTGTGTTCGACCGGCCACGTTCGAAATGGGATCCTGTTCATCGGGAGGGGTCTGGCGTACCGTAAAACGGAGGAAACGGACCTCCTACGGTCGAAACGGGGGTCTTGTTGATCGGGAGGGGTGTGGCGTAACGCAAAATGGACGAAACAGACCTCCTACGGTCGAAACGGGGGTCCTGTTGATCGGGAGGAGTGTGGCATACCGCGAAACGGACGAAACGGACTTGTGTTGGAGTGCTACGGTCTAAACGGGGGTCCTGTTGATCGGGAGGGGTGTGGCGTACCGCAAAACGGATGAAATGGACTTGTGTTGTAGCGCTACGGTCGAAATGGGGTTCCTGTTCATCGGGAGGGGTGTGGCGTACCGCAAAACGGGACTCCGCGGGATACTGTTCATCTCCACCGTCAACCTCCTACAGCCTCCACGGGCTACCGTTGACCTCCTCCTGCCTCCACGGGCTCCTGTTCATCCAGCCTCCACCGCGTGCTACTCCACCGACTACTGTTCAACCACCCCTCCACGGGCACCCCTACACCGTCTACTGTTCATCCAACCCTCCACGGGGTCGTCCTGTTCATCCAGAGGCAACGCCACGGGGTCCTGCATCCACCCCCACCGCTCACTATTCATCCAACCCCCCCCCACCCCCCCACCGCAATGCTCACTGTTCATCCAATCGATCGGCTTCAGTTAGCAGCAGTAGCGAAGGAATCACTCGATCGGGTTCAGTTAACAGCCATCGATCGATCGCTCGGGTTCAGTAACACATAGCCTGAAGTGCAATCACTCGGGTTCAGTTAGAGCCCAACGCCTCGCTCGGGTTCAGTTAGAGCCAACGCCTCGCACACATGCGCGTACGTGTACGAGAGAAACGCGCATCGCTCGGCCCCCGACCGCCCACCATAACCGGGAACTCCTCAAAATTTTCCTCGCCCTCGCTTCTACCACAGCTTTTTCTGTCATGGACGGCCCAAAGAATGTCATGCAACTGCGTCTCCGGCCCGCCCAGGACAAAAAGCCCATTTTCTGTCATGATTTTTTGTCATAGAAGTACGAGCCCACCATATTTATGATGATACCGGGTTTTGTCACAGTTATCGTCATAGAAGTGTCATATGTATGACGGAAAAAAGTTTTGTTCAGCCCAAAATGTCATGGATGTGTCTTTTTTTAGTGATATATAGCTAGCTAGGTCGTTATAACTCGTTTTCCCCCACGCGTCGATCGATCTACCTCATTAGTTATGTCTCTCCCTTCCTCCGACACACAACAATTGATCTACCGATCTAGTTAGGTCTGCTTACCAAACACATGGTCCCCCTTCATCATCCATGCATGCCTCCCGACACATCTATCATGCATGTGCACACAAAGAAACACATCCCCACTCTTATTGATAATATTGCAGTTCTACCCTCAGTTTGTCTAGTAGGCCTCTCCCACCATCTTCGAGAAACAACTCCACCACCGATCCAGCACTCTACCCCTCTCCCTCCCTCCCTCCCTCCCTCTGTGTGTGTGTGTGTGTGTGTGTGTGTGTGTGTGTGTCCCAACCTATTTCCCGTCCTTCACTTATGTATGGATGTCGACTGATCTCCCTCAAGACATAGCTGGGTCTATCCTTCTCAACCATATATGAGTCGATCTACCTCTCTAGTTAGGTCTCTGCCTCCCTGAGGGAGTCCTGGACTAAGGGGTCCTCTGGCGTCTGGGCTATGAGATGTGGGTCGGACTGATGGGCCATGAAGATACAAGATAGAAGAACCTCTATGTGTCCAGATGGGACTCTGCTTTGCGTGGATGGCAAGCTTGGCATTCAGATCATGTATTTTCCTTCTTCTATAACCAACAATGTACAACCCTAGATCCCTCCGGTGTCTATATAAACCGGAGGGTTTAGTCCATAGGGCAAGAACACAATCATACATGCTAGACATCTAGGGTTTAGCCATTACGATCTCGAGGTAGATCAACTCTTGTAACCCCCATATTCACCATAGTCAATCAAGCAGGAAGTAGGGTATTACCTCCATTAAGAGGGCCCGAACCTGGGTAAACATAGTGTCTCCTGCCTCCTTGTTACCTTCGATCGTTAGATGCACAGTTCGGGACCCTCTACCCGAGATCTACCAGTTTTGACACCGGCCTTGGTGCTTTCATTGAGAGTTCCACGGCGTCGTCACCAAAAGGTTCGATGGCTCCATCAACCATCCACAACAACTCCGTCCTGAGGGAGACTTTTTGCCCTGGCCAAATCTTTGTATTCGGCGGCTTCGCACTACGTGCCAATTCGATTGGTCATCTGGAGCAGGTCGACAGTTATGCCCCTGGTCATCAGATCGGGTTTGGAAACCTAAACTACGTCGCTGATATCTGAGGAGACTTGATCTTCCAAGGGTTCACGGCTTCAACCGAAGTTCCGGCCTTAGATCCTGAACTCCTCGCCGAGTCCGAAGACGGGAGCTTAGAGCCCGCCGGACTCTGTGCGGCCATAGAGCTCAACACCGGAGACGCGAAGGGGGTCGTTTCGCCGGCTGGCCCGGAATCACTCGCGGTCCCCTCTATCCTCACCGAGCCGGATTCACCCCCCGTGCACTAGCTTCGAACTCTAGAGGTCTGTGTTATGCGATCCCGGCCAGGAAACTCCTGTTCTGCCCCGCTCCACGGATTTTCGCTTTCCTGTCCATACCTCACCCCTAAGCGAGGCTCTGGACTTAATGCAGTCTCTCACCATTACAGAAGGATCACTGCCGAACTATGCCCAGCCCGCACTAGGGGCTGAGTGCAGGGAATTCTACATCCCACCCACCACCCACTTCATAGCCGCCATCGAGGACTTAACCGACTTGCTTGATTACGCCTCTGAAGACATCGACGACATGGATGACGATGCCAGAGAAGAGCAAGGCCAGAACCTGCCATTCACCGGATGTGGGACGGCCACTTCTTCATATGACGTATACATGGTGGACACACCCAAAGAGAATGACGCCAACGACGGGAAGATTCTAGAAGATGAACCAGCTGAAGCACCCACGAAGCATCAACGTTAGCGACGCCGATCAAAATCACGTCGCGAAAAAGACATCAAAATAGGCACCGGAGACAACAATACTCCGGATAACGCCAAAGACCAAGAAGGCCCTGTCGAGCCAACATCCGAGTAGAATGATTGGGAAGAGGGGCAAGTCAACCCCGATGATCCTATCGGGGACGAGGGCTCGGAGGATAGTAACTACCTGCTGACCTCCGAAGAGGACGAGAGCCTGGGCGATGAGGACTTCATCGTACCATAGGACCCACTTGAACAAGAGTGCTTCAAGCGCCAGCTAATCGCCACAGCAAGAAGCCTGAAAAAGAAGCGACAACAACTACAAGCCGATCAGGACTTACTCAACGACAGTTGGACTAATGTCCTGGCAGCCGAGGAATACGGCCTCGAGCGCCCAACTAAAAGTTACCCAAAGCATAGTTTGCTCTCCCAATTCGACGAGGAGGTCCCGGATCCTATACCGACAGCACGTAATGCAGCTAACGGACCTGAACGACCACCTCATGGTCGGGACAGAGCGGCTACTCAAGCCAAACACCAACTTGCGCCACCCCGCCCTAGAGGCAGAGAATCAGCGGCCGCATGACGCACACACGACCTGTGACAGGACCTAGACACTAGTCATACCAGATCAATTTATGGATCGCGAGGGCGTTCACCAGTGCGACACGACAACCATCAAGCCTGGCGCGGCACACACAACCTCACACGGGCCGAAAACCGAATATGGACTCCTTCCGAACTGCGTCGTGATGTTGCCCGACACAGAGGAGCCGCACACGCTCTATGCTTCACCGATGAAGTAATGGAACACGAGTTCCCGGAAGGGTTAAATCCCGTAAACATTGAATCATACGATGGCACCACAGATCCTGCAGTATGTATTGAAGACTTTCTTCTCCATATCCACATGGCCCGCGGTGATGACCTCCATGCCATCAAGTACCTCCCCCTAAAATTTAAGGGACCAGCACAGCATTGGCTGAACAGCCTCCTAGAAAACTCTATTGGAAGTTGGGAAGACTTGGAGGACGCCTTTAGAGACAACTTCCAAGGTACCTATGTTCGGCCCCCGGATGCCGATGACCTTAGTCACATAATCCAGCAACCTGGTGAGTCAGCCCGGAAGCTTTGGACCAGGTTCTTAATTAAAAAGAATCAAATTGTGGATTGTTCGGACGCCGAAGCCCTCGCGGCCTTCAAACACAGTGTCCAGGACGAGTGGCTTGCCCGACACCTCGGCCAAGAGAAACCGAAGTCCATGGCAACCCTTACCGCACTTATGACCCACTTTTGCACGGGAGAAGATAGCTGTCTCGCTCGTAGAAGCAATAGCACCAGCGACCCAGGCACCTCTGAAGTCAGAGACGGCAATGGCAAACCACGACGCAACAAGAACAAGCGTTGAAACAATACAGCAGACACGGTGGTAAACGCCGGATTCAGTGGCTCAAAATCCAGACAGCAAAAGAAGCCATTAAAAGGAAACAAAGATGGTCTATCTAGTTTGGATAGAATACTTGATCGGCCTTGCCAGATTCATGGCACCCCCGATAATCCTGCCAATCACTCCAACAGAAATTGTTGGGTGTTTAAACAAGCCAGCAAGATCAACGTCGAACAAAAGGGGAAAAGGTCGCCCAGCGAGGACGACGATGAAGAGCCTCCCCCACCGAACACAGGGGGGGCAGAAGCAATTTCCCCCCAAGGTCAAAACAGTGAATATGATCTATGTCACACACATCCCCAAACGGGAGCGCAAGCGTGCATTAAGGGACGTCTACGCCATAGAGCCGGTCGCCCCATATCCAACCCCTGGTCAACTTGCCCGATCACATTTGATTGAAAGGAACACCTGACCAGTATCCGTCAGGGAGGATCAGCAACTTTGGTCCTTGATCCAATCATTGACGGATTCCATCTCACGCGAGTCCTTATGGATGGTGGCATCAGCCTTAACCTGCTCTACCGGGACACCATCCGCAAAATGGGTATCGATCCATCAAGAATCAAGCCTACGGAAACTACCTTTAAAGGATTAATACCTGGCATAGAGGCCCGCTGCTCGGGCTCCATAACGTTGGAAGTTGTCTTCGGCTCTCCCGATAACTTCCGCAGTGAAGACTTGATCTTTGATATTGTACCCTTCCAAAGTGGCTATCACGCACTGCTCGGATGGACCACTTTCGCTTGATTCAATGCGGTGCTGCACTATGCTTACTTAAAGCTCAAAATGCCCGGTCCACGCGGCGTCCTAAAAGTCAATGGAAACACGGAACGCTCCCTCCGCACAGAGGAGTACACCACAGCTCTTGCAGCCGAGGTACAGAGCGACCACTTCAAGCCGCACACCTCATCGGTCATAAAACCGTCAGACCCTTTTTAAAGAGTCCGGACAGTTCCGGACGCTAGTGGTTCGGTACATCCAGAGCAAGACTAGCAGTTCCGCCTCCGTCGATGAGACTTTCTCACCCGTAGCGATGCTTAAGTCTGTTCGAATCATCTTAGCAATTGCCGCATTTTATGATTATGAAATTTGGCAAATGGATGTCAAAACTGCATTACTGAATGGATTTCTGGAAGAAGAGTTGTATATGATGCAACCAGAAGGTTTTGTCGATCCAAAGGGTGCTAACAAAGTGTGCAAGCTCCAGCGATCCATTTATGGACTGGTGCAAGCCTCTCGGAGTTGGAATAAATGCTTTGATAGTGTGATCAAAGCATATGGTTTTATACAGACTTTTGGAGAAGCCTGTATTTTCAAGAAAGTGAGTGGGAGCTTTGTAGCATTTCTAATATTATATGTGGACGACATATTATTGATTGGAAATGATATAGAATTTCTGGATAGCATAAAAGGATACTTGAATAAAAGTTTTTCAATGAAAGACCTCGGTGAAGCTGCTTATATATTGGGCATCAAGATCTATAGAGATAGATCAAGACGCTTAATTGGACTTTCACAAAGTACATACCTTGATAAAGTTTTGAAAAAGTTAAAAATGGATCAAGCAAAGAAAGGGTTCTTGCCTGTAATACAAGGTGTGGAATTGAGTTAGACTCAATGCCCGACCACTGCAGAAGATAGAGAGAAAATGAAAGAAGTTCCCTATGCTTCAGCCATAGGCTCTATCATGTATGCAATGCTGTGTACCAGACTGATGTGTGCCTTTCTATTAGTTTAGCAGGGAGGTACCAAAGTAATCCAGGAGTGGATCACTGGACAGCGGTCAAGAACATCCTGAAATACCTGAAAAGGACTAAGGATATGTTTCTCGTTTATGGAGGTGACAAAGAGCTAGTCGTAAATGGTTACGTCGATGCAAGCTTTGACACTGATCCAGAAGATTCTAAATCGCAAACTGGATACGTGTTTATATTGAACGGTGGAGCTGTCAGTTGGTGCAGTTCTAAACAAAGCATCGTGGCGGGATCTACATGTGAAGCGAAGTACATAGCTGCTTCGGAAGCAACAAATGAAGGAGTTTGGATGAAGGAGTTCATATCCGATATAGGTGTCATACCTAGTGCATCGGGTCCAATGAAAATCTTTTGTGACAATACTGGTGCAATTGCCTTGGCAAAGGAATCCAGATTTCACAAGAGAACTAAGAACATCAAGAGACGCTTCAATTCCATCCGGGGCCAAGTACAGGTGGGAGACATAGAGATTTGCAAAATACATACGGATATGAATGTTGCAGACCCATTGATTAAGCCTCTTCCACAAGCAAAACATGATCAGCACCAAGGCTCCATGGGTGTTAGAATCATTACTGTGTAATTTAGATTATTGACTCTAGTGCAAGTGGGAGACTGAAAGAAATATGCCCTAGAGGCAATAATAAAGTTATTATTTATTTCCTCATATCATGATAAATGTTTATTATTCATACTAGAATTGTATTACCCGGAAACATAATACATGTGTGAATACATAGACAAATAGAGTGTCACTAGTATGCCTCTACTTGACTAGCTCGTGAATCAAAGATGGTTAAGTTTCCTAACCATAGACATGAGTTGTCATTTGATTAACGGGATCACATCATTAGGAGAATGATGTAATTGACTTGACCCATTCCGTTAGCTTACCACTTGATCGTTTAGTATGTTGCTATTGCTTTCTTCATGACTTATACATGTTCCTATTACTATGAGATTATGTAACTCCCGTTTACCGGAGGAACACTTTGTGTGCCACCAAACGTCACAACGTAACTGGGTGATTATAAAGGATCTACAGGTGTCTCCGAAGGTACTTGTTGAGTTGACGTATTTCGATATTAGAATTTGTCACTCCGATTGTCGGAGAGGTATCTCTGGGCCGTCTCGGTAATGCACATCACTATAAGCCTTGCAAGCAATGTAGCTAATGAGTTAGTTACGGGATGAGGCATTACGTAACGAGTAAAGAGACTTGCCGGTAACGAGATTGAACTAGGTATTGAGATACCGACGATCGAATCTCGGGCAAGTAACATACCGATGACAAAGGGAACAACGTATGTTGTTATGCGGTTTGACCGATAAAGATCTTCGTAGAATATGTAGGAGCCAATATGAGCATCCAGGTTCCGCTATTGGTTATTGACCGGAGACGTGTCTCGGTCATGTCTACATAGTTCTTGAACCCGTAGGGTCCGCGCGCTTAAAGTTAGATGACAGTTATATTATGAGTTTATGTGTTTTGATGTACCGAAGGTAGTTCAGAGTCCCGGATGTGATCACGGACATGACGAGGAGTCTCGAAATGGTCGAGACATGAAGATTGATATATTGGACGACTATATTCGGACACCGGAATGGTTCCGGGGGTTATCAGATATATACCAAAGTACGAGGGGGTTACTGGAACCCCCCCCCCCCGGAGGTTAATGGGCCCCATGGGCCCAAGTGGTGGAAGAGGAGAGGCGGCCAAGGGGCAGCCGTGCGCCCTCCCCCCCCCAAGTCCGAATTGGACAAGGACGGGGGGCGGCGCCCCCTCTTTCCTTTCCCCATCTCTCTCCTTCCCTCTCCTCTCCTACTCCAACAAGGAAGGGGGTGTCCTACTCCCGGTGGGAGTAGGACTCCTCATGGGGTGCGCCAAGGGTGGCCGGCCCCCTCCCCCTCCTCCACTCCTTTATATACGGGGAGGGAGGCACCCCCTTGAGACACAACAATTGATCCTTGAGATCTCTTAGCCGTGTGCGGTGCCCCCCTCCACCATAATCCACCTCGATAATATCGTAGCGGTGCTTAGGCGAAGCCCTGCATCGGTAGAACATCATCATCGTCACCACGCCATCGTGCTGATGGAACTCTCCCTCAAAGCTTGGCTGGATGAGAGTTCGAGGGACGTCATCGAGCTGAACGTGTGTTGAACTCGGAGGTGTCGTGTGTTCGGTACTTGATCGGTCGGATCATGAAGACGTACGACTACATCAACCGCGTTGTGCTAATGCTTCCGCTTTCGGTCTACGAGGGTACGTGGACAACACTCTCCCCTCTCGTTGCTATGCATCACCATGATCTTGTGTGTGCGTAGGAAAATTTTTGAAATTACTATGTTCCCCAACAATATGCTCCAAAAACCCTCAACCACTTCCTCATATCCACATTTGTCCTAAACCTAAAGTCAAACTTGGCCCCACCGATTTGATCTGTCCGGCGCCACCGAGTTCATTTGACCTAGCCACCGCCACAAACCCTAATCACTTCGGTCTCACCGATAGGGATCTCGGTCTCACCGAGATGGGATTGCAAACTCTTTGTTTCCCTTCGTGACGTTTCAGTCTCACCGAAATGAGCGATCGGTCCCACCGAGTTCGCAATGCAGACTCTCTATTTCCTTTTCGTAACGTTTCAATCTCACCAAAATGACCTATCGGTCCCACCAAGTTTGCCGGACCAACTCTCTGTTTGCCTATTACTAAAATCGGTCTCACCGAGTTCATGTGATCGGTCTCAACGAGATCAAGTTATGATGTAACCCTAGCACATCGGTCCCACCGAGTTGATCATGTCGGTCCCAAGGAAAAGCCTAACGTTCACATTTTGACCTGAATCGGTCTGACCGAGTTTCACTATTCGGTCTCACCAAGTTTGGGAATTTGTGTGTAACGATTAGATTTTGTGTGGAGGCTATATATACCCCTCACCCACTCTTCATTCGTGGAGAGAGCCATCAGAACGTGCCTACACTTCCAACATTCATTTTCCGAGAGAGAACCACCTACTCATGTGTTGAGACCAAGATATTCCAATCCAACCACAAGAATCATGATCTCTAGCCTTCCCCAAGTTGCTTTCCACTCAAATCATCTTTCCACCATAGCCAAATCTGTGAGAGAGAGTTGAGTGTTGGGGAGATCATCATTTGAAGCACAAGAGCAAGGAGTTCATCATCAACACACCATCTATTACCTTTTGGAGAGTGGTTTCTCCTAGATTGGTTAGGTGTCACTTGGGAGCCTCCGTCAAGATTGTGGGGTTGAACCAAGGAGTTTGTAAGGGCAAGGAGATCGCCTACTTCATGAAGATCTACCCAAGTGAGGCAAGTCCTTCGTGGGCGATGGCCATGGTGGGATAGACAAGGTTGCTTCTTTGTGGACCCTTGTGGGTGGAGCCCTCCGTGGAATCATGCAGCCATTACCCTTCGTGGGTTGAAGTCTCCATCAATGTGGATGTATGATAGCACCACCTATCGGAACCACGCCAAAAATATCCGTGTCTACATTGCGTTTTCTCCCTCCAAACTCCTCCTGTTTACCTTCATATGCAATGATTTACATTCCACTGCTATACTCTTAGAGTTGCATGTGTAGGTTGGTTGCTTGACTAGTGCTAAGTTGCTAAAATCTGCCAAGACTTCAAATTGGGAAAAGGCTAGATTTTTATTTGGTCAAGTAGTCTAATCACCCCCCTCTAGACATACTTTTGATCCTACAGTAACGACTGCACAAGTCCACGGAGGGCTCCACGCACGAAGGGTCCACGAAGGAGCAACCTTGTCTATCCCACCATGGCCATCGCGCACGAAGGACTTGCCTAACTCGGGTAGATATTCAGAAAGTAGGCGATCTCCTTGCCCTTACAAACTTCTTGGTTCAACTCCACATCATGAGGGAGGCTCCCAAGCGACACCTAATCAACCTAGGAGACACCACTCTCCAAAAGGTAATAGATGGTGTGTAGATGATGAACTCCTTGCTCTTGTGCTTCAAATGATAGTCTCCCCAACACTCAACTCTCTCTCTCTCTCTCAGATTTGGCTATGGTAGAAGAGTGTTTTGAGTGGAAAGCAACTTGGGGAAGGCTAGAAATCAAAGTTCAAATGGTAGGAATGGAATCTCTTGATCTCAACACATGAGTAGGTGGTTATCGGTGTCAAAACCGGTGGATCTTGGGTAGGGGGTCCCGAACTATGCGTCTAGGCGGATGGTAACAGGAGACAAGGGACACAATGTTTTTACCCAGGTTAGGCCCTCTCAATGGAGGTAAAACCCTACTCCTGCTTGATTAATATTGATGATATGGGGAGTACAAGAGTAGATCTACCACAAGATCAAAGAGGCTAAACCCTAGAAGCTAGCCTATGGTATGATTGTTGTTCGTCCTACGGACTAAAACCCTCCGGTTTATATAGACACCGGAGAGGGTTAGGGTTACACAGAGTCGGTTACAATGGTAGGACATCTACATATCCGTATCACCAAGCTTGCCTTCCACGCGAAGGAAAGTCCCATCCGGACACGGGACAAAGTCTTCAATCTTGTATCTTCATAGTCTAGGAGTCCGGCCAATGATGATAGTTCGGCTATCCGGACACCCCCTAATCCAGGACTCCCTCAATAGCCCCCAAACCAGGCTTCAATGACGACGAGTCCGGCGCGTAGATTGTCTTCGGCATTGCGAGGTGGGTTCTTCTCCAAATTCCATATACTTGTCGAATAGTGTCCGGCTTTTGATAAATGATGCGCTCCTTGGCTTCCACGCCCAATAATGGACATCTTCCACGTGTCGAACGAATGCGAAAAGCCAGGGTATTTTTACACTTTCCCCCCTAGCCGCGCAAATGAGCCGCCTATAAAAAGAGACGAGGATCTAGATCTGAATCACACCATCCCCCCTCCGCAAGCATTCATCGGAGCGCCCCTGACAAAAATCCATTCCATCATGGACAGTCGACGCGGCTCCTCCTCTCGCGCTCCCAGCCCCCAGCCTGGGGATTGGGAGAGATGCTCAGTCCCGCATAGCAAGCTAGTGACGCTCCAAACCAAGGGATTTCTTCCCCCAGCCTTCATGGTTCCGGTTTGAGCCGGACTCGCCACCTATAAGGGCAGAAAGCAAGCGGAGAGCGTTCCCGATCCCTCCAAAGGAGAGCGGGTATGGTTTGTCTCTTATCTGATAAGAGGACTCGGATTTCCAATACATCCGTTTCTCCGGGGGCTCCTGGAGTTCTACGGCCTCCAGCTGCACCACCTTACGCCTGCCTCCATTCTGCACATCGCGGGCTTCGTGGCCCTTTGCGAACTGTTCTTGGGCGTCGAGGCTCATTTTGCACTGTGGAAGAGATTATTCTGCCTCGTACCCCGTTCTCATGAGGGGTCAATATATCAAGTGGGCGGAGCCGAGCTATGGCGCATCGCCGGGACCGGATATCTATCCGGAACCCCGAAGAAGGCGTCCGAAGACTGGCCTTAGGAATGGTTTTATATAGAAGACGCCCCGCTACCGGATCCCGTTCGGATCGGCCTCCCGGAGTTCAGTAATGCTCCCTTGAAGAAACGCCTAAGTTGGCGTCCACGGAGCCCCCAGAGGGAAAACGATAGGGACGTCCTTTACCTGATGAGCCAAATAAGGTTGCTAGCTCATTCTGGACTGACCATGATCGGTGTCATGGCCACCTGCATTATGCGGGGGGTGCAGCCGCTCCAGTATAGGGGCCACCCCATGTGGGATTTCAAACGGGAGGACGATGCCACCCGTCACGGCCGTATGGGGCCGGGATCGGTCGCCAATCTGGTGAAGATCTTGTCCGTGCTGTACAAGTGGGAAGAGGAGGTTTTTCTCCGCATCAGTCCATTGAACGGATTTTCTATGAACAATCCTCGGAGCTGGGTAAGCGGACATCTCCTTTTTTTGCACATCCGATCCGTACTCCCATGGTTAGATATCTCATTTTGTGATTTCGACGCAGGAACTGCGCCAGGCCGTAAAAGATATAAACAGCCCGCCTCCGCAACCCGAGGATCCGGAACGGTTCCTCGATCCGGCCTCCCAAGAGGATCCAGACATATTGGTGGAGCTGATTGATGGGGTATTTCACCAACTAAGCATCGATAATGCCTTGGTTGCCATTACGGCCGATTACCCCGGAATACTTCCAGCCTCACAGGTAACTGAGACCGAAGCCCCAGTACTTTGATAATGACCCATCCGTGCTTATTTTTGATCACCGTATATCAATGGTGTTTCGCAGGGGGTGCCTTCGAGGCGGGAGGCCGAGCCCGCGACGGCTAGCCAACAAGGGGCAGCACGGCCACGCAGGCTAAAAAGAAGTGCGGTCCGGATTGAAATGCCGCCGCAACAGTAAGGCGTGTCACCATATTCCTGGGATTGATTACAGGAAGGTATATTAACGCTGGTGCTCCTTTCAGGAAAAAGAGCGCTCGCCGGACTGTGTCCGGAGAGATGGCCAATCGAGCCTCCGCTAGCCAGGCTCCAACGCCGAGTCCGGAAGTGGAGGTGCACACGAGGCGTGCGTCGGATGCTCCTCCGACAGAGGATGCCGACAGATTGTCCTCCACCAACTCCGAGGTGGAGAGTGCCATGAATCACAGGCGCCGCCGGACAGTTCTTTGTGACACATGTTTCTCCCAAGAGGCATTGAACGCCTTCAATTCGGGAGATGCGCACCTCCGTGCCGCTCAAGATGGTCTAGCCGGAGCCATGGAGCAGTATGTAAAGGACATACGGGTGAGGAGATTTGACAGTTATATATGTCAGTAGCCCCAGAGACTTAAAATAGTTAGGAGAACTGATTTAAGGATCATTTGTTATGCAGGATCTTACGGAAAAGAATACCCGACTGTCTCGGGAGCTTGAAGAGTGCAAGGCCTAGCTTGAGGCCGCACTAGCCGCCACAGGGGGAGCCATAGAGACCCCCTCCGGTAATATATACTTCGAAAGATAAGTAGTTTGTGAAGTGCGGCGTGTGTATAAGTCTGACAATAATATTGCAGATGGCGCCGGACTAGATCCGGACAAGCAACAGCTCCTGCGCCGGTTAAAGGCCGGCGAGAATGTGCTTACAAGGGTGAGGCAAGAGAAAAATAATCTCCAAGATGCCAACACCCAGCTGGGTGAGGAACTAAAGGATGTTCGAGCCCAGCTGTCTGACTCCGTTAAGGAGAATCGGCGGCTTCGTCGCGGCATTTATAGTAAGTGCTTGAGCGAACTTTTGAAAAGAAGAGTTCGGCGAGGAAGTCGACTAACAGAAATATGTCTGTAGGTATGCTCACAGGTCGTCCTGCAGAGGAAATGCCCGGTTCAACGGGTGACCTACTTCCCGAGCTGCTGCAACTGCACGAACGAGTTCGGCAGGTGATGAGAGGCGTCGCCCAGGCCTTGTGGCCATCCATCTCCCTACCCGAAGGCCTTGGAGAGCTTGCAGAGAGGCTTCAGGGAGCACGGCGGCGCTTCCGGCTATGGAAGATATCGGCCTGCCGTCAAGGCGCCAGGGAGGCCTGGGCCATGGTGAAGACGCGGTACACGAAGGCTGACCCAAACCACATGGCCGAGGTCGGACCTGTGGGGCCCGATGGGAAGGAGATCCCTGTGAGCTTAGTGTACGGCCAAGTAGAGTTGGCCGCAAAGTATTCCCAGCGGGACTGTAAACTAGACAGCCTATTAGATGGTATTGAAGAGGAATACAATCAGTCAATTTGACTATGTAATTTAAAATGACATGTAAAATGCCTTCTAGCCGGATTGTAGATCGTTTGTCGTAGCGGACCTTTTCGCTTCAACCTCGGGACCCGACAGTCCGGAGTGTGTCCGAATACCCTCGCGGTTATGTAAGAACCGGGGCATGCGTGGAGACCAGGCGTAGGGGTCATGAGTGCTTTATCAGACAAGTGCCCAACTAGTTATGTTATATTACATGGTTAGTAAGAAACATCTTCCAGGGAGAATAGTTCCGTTAGGGGTTCCTTTCCCTGGGAGGCATGCCCTAAAGTGCATGTCCGGACTGCGAAAAAAGCAGAAAAACATCTGGGGGCAGATAAATGAATAAGTAAGAAATCGTCTTTTAGTTCACCGACCGAATATTCCCTTAAGAACGCTAGCTTTCGGCTTCACCCAGTCTGAGGTACACGTCCGGCTGACCCGGCGGTAACAATCGCAGATGTGCTCCCTGTACCACCTAGCCAAACAATCGGGAACGTAGGGGTAAGCACAGGAGCCAGGCAACCCAGCTTGGCCAAAACTTAAGTCATATCGATGCATATAATGGTGAATAAAAGGTACATGCGGAAGTGTGACACATGTGTTGGGCATAAAGCCCGTATAAATAAGCTTCTATTAAAGAAGCCCCCAGGTATACTGAGCGTGGATAACTCGTCAAGTGTGTGCGAACAGTGCGCAAACAAGCCTCCAATGGCTTCAGAAAAAGGAGGGAGAAGGAGAGAAATAAAAGACAGTTAGAGTATAAAATATAGACGGAGGAAGGAGACGAACTCAGAGCCCGGTGCTAGGCGTAGAATCTTCGGAGACGGGCTGCGTTCCATGGGTTCGGCTCAAGTCGGTTATCCGATGCGTTCCGTAGACGGTACGCTCCGCCGGTCAGGACTTGGTCGATGATGAAGGGACCCTCCCATTTGGGCTTGAGTTCGTCCTTTTTCTTGTCGGGCAGGCCTAGAACTAATTCTCCAACATTGTAAGCTTTGGCCCGTACTTCTCTGCTTTGGTATCTTCGAGCCTGCTGTTGATAGAATGCGGAACGGGCTTTTGCCACGTCGCGCTCCTCCTCCAAGGCGTCCAAACTGTCCTGCCGATCGAGCTCGGCTTCTCTTTCTTCGTACATGCGCACGCGAGGTGAGTCATGAATTATGTCGCAGGGCAAAACTGCCTCTGCGCCGTACACCATAAAAAATGGTGTGAATCCGGTAGTGCGATTCGGCGTGGTCCGCAGCCCCCAGAGTACGGAGTCGAGCTCCTCTACCCAGTGCGTATTAGATTCCTTGAGGGACCGCACTAGTCTGGGTTTAATGCCGCTCATGATTAGACCATTTGCTCGCTCGACTTGACCGTTAGTTTGAGGGTGATAGACTGAAGCGTAGTCGAGCTTGATGCCCATGTTTTTGCACCAGAGTTTGACCTCGTCGGCCGTGAAGTTCGTGCCATTATCAGTGATGATGCTATGGGGGACGCCGTAACGGTGTACTACCCCTGATATGAAGTCTATCACCGGTCCGGATTCGGCCGTCTTAACAGGCTTTGCCTCTATCCATTTGGTGAATTTATCCACCATGACCAATAGGTATTTTTGCTTGTGGGTTCCTCCTTTAAGGGGTCCAACCATATCAAGCCCCCAGACCGCGAACGGCCAGGTGATGGGTATAGTTTTGAGGGCGGTAGGTGGCATGTGGCTTTGATTAGCAAAGAGCTGGCATCCGACGCATCGTTGGACCAAGTCCTGAGCATCTGCCCGGGCCGTCGGCCAATAAAATCCTGTACGGAAGGCCTTGCCTACAAGGGCCCGGGCTGCGGCGTGGTGCCCGCCGAGTCCGGCATGAATTTCAGCCAGAAGATTCCGCCCTTCCTCTTCGGAGATACACCTTTGAAGGACTCCGGTTGTGCTTTTCTTATAAAGCTCTCCCTCATGGACCTTATAGGCTTTAGATCGCCGCACTATGCAGCGGGCCTCGTTTTGGTCCTCGGGAAGTTCCTGCCTAGTTAGGTAGGCTAGGAATGGTTCTGTCCACGGGGCAATGACTGCCATTATTGTGTGGGCTGACGGTGTTATTTCGTTGGCAGAACCACCAACTATGTCAGAATGTTCGGTGTGGGGTAGTGTGGTTGGGTCCGGGATGTTATTTCCGGACTCTCCCTCCCATAATACGGATGGCTTGAAAAGCCTCTCTAGGAAGATGTTGGGAGGGACGGCATCGCGCTTTGCGCCAATGCGTGCCAACACGTCTGCTGCCTGGTTGTTCTCCCGGGCTATATGGTGAAATTCGAGCCCCTCAAACCGAGCTGACATTTTTAGGACGGCGTTGCGATAAGCTGCCATTTTCGGATCCTTGGCATCAAAGTCTCCATTTATTTGGGATATCGCGAGGTTTGAATCCCCGCGGACCTCTAGGCGCTGAATGCCCATGGAGACTGCCATCCGGAGACCATGTAGAAGGGCCTCGTATTCAGCTGCGTTGTTGGAGTCCGTGTACATTATCTGAAGTACGTATTGGACTGTATCTCCAGTTGGGGACGTCAGAACGACGCCAGCCCCCAGGCCAGCCAACATTTTGGAGCCGTCGAAGTGCATGATCCAGTTGGAATATGCGCCGTACTCTTTAGGGAGTTCGGCTTCAGTCCATTCGGCGACGAAGTCGGCCAAAACTTGCGACTTAATAGCTCGCCGTGGCTTGTAGGTTATGTCGAACGGGAGGAGCTCGATGGCCCATTTGGCAATCCGGCCCGTTGCGTCGCGGTTGTTTATAATGTCATTAAGAGGTACTTCGGAGGCTACTGTTATCGAACACTCTTGGAAGTAGTGTCGCAGCTTCCGGGATGCCATGAACACCGCGTATGCTATCTTTTGATAATGCGGGTACCGTGACTTGCATGGAGTTAGGACAGTGGACACGTAGTAAACTGGTTTTTGGAGAGGGAACTTGTGTCCGTCCGTTTCTCGTTCGACAACGAGCACCGCGCTTACAACTTGATGGGTTGCCGCGATGTATAATAGCATTGGTTCGCCCATGTTGGGCGCGGCCAGGACCGGATTTGTTGCCAATATGGCTTTGATTTCTTCGAGTCCGGCCGTGGCGGCATCCGTCCACTCGAAGTGTTCGGTGCGCCGCAGGAGGCGATAAAGGGGTAATGCCTTTTCTCCTAAGCGGGAGATAAAGCGGCTTAGAGCCGCCACGCATCCAGTCAATTTTTGTATTTGTTTGAGGTCTTTTGGGATATCCAATTGTGACAGAGCTCGGATCTTGGCTGGGTTTGCTTCAATTCCTCTACCGGATACAATGAAGCCCAAGAGCTTTCCGGCTGGTACGCCGAAAACGCATTTTTCCGGGTTGAGCTTAATGTCATATGCTCGGAGATTGTCGAATGTGAGCCTCAAGTCGTCTACTAGAGTTTCGACATGCTTGGATTTGACGACCACATCATCTACGTATGCCTCCACTGTTTTGCCGATCTGGTTTGCCAGACATGTCTGAATCATGCGCTGATATGTTGCGCCGGCGTTTTTGAGCCCGAAGGGCATTGTGTTGAAGCAGAATGGGCCGTATGGAGTGATGAATGCCGTTGCGGCTTGGTCTGGCTCTGCCATCTTAATTTGGTGGTAGCCGGAGTATGCGTCGAGGAAGCACAATGAATCGTGTCCTGCGGTAGCGTCGATAATTTGATCGATGCGGGGAAGGGGGAAGGGATCCTTTGGGCAAGCCTTGTTAAGGTCCTTGAAATCGACACACAGGCGCCAGGATTTGTCCTTCTTTGGTACCATTACCAGGTTTGCTAGCCAGTCCGGATGTTTTATATCTCTAATGAATCCGGCCTCCAATAGTTTGGCTAGCTCCTCTCCCATGGCCTGTCTCTTAGGTTCGGAGAAACGCCGAAGAGCTTGTTTGACTGGCTTGAATCCTTTTAGGATATTTAGGCTGTGCTCGGCCAGCCGGCGTGGGATTCCTGGCATGTCTGAAGGGTGCCAGGCAAAGATGTCCCAATTTTCGCGTAGGAATTCTCGTAGTGCGGCGTCTACATCAGGGTTTAATTGTGCCCCGATGGAGGCCGTTTTTGTAGGGTCCGTTGGATGGACTTGGAATTTGACTATTTCGTCCGCCGGTTTAAAAGAGGTGGACTTGGATCTCTTATCGAGTATCACATCGTCCCTGTTCACCGTGGAGCGCAGCGCAGTGAGTTCCTCGGCCGCTAGGGCTTCGGATAGTGCCTCAAGGGCAAGTGCGGCTGTTTTATTTTCGGCGTGGAGTGCTATGTCCGGGTCACTAGCAAGAGTGATGATTCCGTTGGGTCCGGGCATTTTGAGCTTCATGTACCCGTAATGGGGTATAGCTTGAAAAATTGTGAATGCCTCTCGCCCTAATAGAGCGTGGTATCCGCTGCTGAACGGGGCCACTTGGAATGTGACCTCCTCGGACCTGTAATTATCCGGCGTGCCGAACACCACATCCAGTGTGATTTTTCCTGTACAGCATGCTTCCCGACTGGGGATTATTCCTCTAAAGGTTATGCTGCTTCGCTCAATGCGGCTCCAGTCTATTTCCATTTTTCGAAGGGTTTCCTCGTAAATGAGGTTTAATCCGCTGCCGCCATCCATGAGTACCTTGGTAAGGCGAAAGCCGTCCACTATTGGACTGAGGACCAATGCGGCTGGTGCTCGGGCTGTTCGGAATTTAGGTTCGTCACTGGCGTTAAAGGTAATAGCCGTGTCACTCCATGGATTTATTGTTGCTACCTGGTGGACTTCGGCAAGGCTGCGGAGTGTTCGTTTCCGCATATTATTTGATGCGAAAGTTTCGAAGACTGTTAATACCGTACTGGTATTGCTGGGCTGGTGCTCTAAAGCTAGAAGCTCTTCGCCACTTTTGGCCACCTGCCGTAGTATCCAGCATGCTCTAAGGCTATGAGTTGGCATGGCGCCCTCTGTACTATGAATTTTGCAGGGTCCATTGAGCCATCCCTCCAGTACAGTTCCATGCCCTTTAGAGGGTTTTTGCTTTTTGGTATTTAACCCAGGTGCCTGGTAATGATGCACCCTTTTACTTTGGACTAGGGTTGTGTTCAAGGCCGGATTATCCCAAAATTTGATTTTGGTTTTCCAGGCGCTCTCCATCGCACAGTACTTTCGTACTATGGACGCCAAGTCAGCAAAGCATGTAATTTCGCGACGACTTACGGCGTTGAGGATTCCTTCGTCCGTGCAATTAATGCAGAAGAATGAAATTGCGTCCTCTTCACGGCATTCCTTTATCCTGTTTATGACCTGGAGGAATCTGGCCCAGTAATGATGTACTGTTTCAGCGGGCTCTTGCCGGATTTGGGATAGATCGCTTATGTTTGGGTGGGCGGGTGGAGTTAAATTCCGAACTCCGTCCGATCTAAGACTCAGGGGCCAAGAAGTTTCCGAACTTGGAAGCTTGGGTTCTTGGACGTTGTCCGATGAATCTAGCCCGCTGCCTGACTTTAAGTTCAGGGCTTGAGTGGTGTTCTCCCCTCCGCGGGAATCCGGCATGGAGGGGTCAGGAATCCGGACATAGCTAGTCCTTAAGATAGAAGAAGGGTCGCCATATTGTTCCTCTACCACAGCAACGTGGTGGGTAGCCTGGGGAGAGTTAATCTCTCTCAGATCGGTTTTAGGCCCAATCTGGTCGTAGTCTGTAGCGACTCCCAGGGCGGCGATGCAATCCAAGAGCTCGTTTAAGGAAGAGAGCTCCATCGGATCTAACTGCTCGGCGAGTTCCGAGTTGACGTGAAGATTGCTTTTGATGACCCGAGAAGTCATCGTCGGCGCGGCGGCCGAACAGGCGGTCATAAGGAAACCGCCTAGCCGGAGAGTTTGGCCAATGGCCAAAGCTCCTTTAGCAACGGTGCCGTCTTTAAAGATGGGACGAGGCATCCTTCCTGATGGCGACGGCACAGAGGAACTCTCAATGAAAGCACCAATGTCGGTGTCAAAACCGGCGGATCTCGGGTAGGGGGTCCCGAACTATGCGTCTAGGCGGATGGTAACAGGAGACAAGGGACACGATGTTTTTACCCAGGTTTGGGCCCTCTCAATGGAGGTAAAACCCTACTCCTGCTTGATTAATATTGATGATATGGGTAGTACAAGAGTAGATCTACCACGAGATCAAAGAGGCTAAACCTTAGAAGCTAGCCTATGGTATGATTGTTGTTCGTCCTACGGACTAAAACCCTCTAGTTTATATAGACATCGGAGAGGGTTAGGGTTACACAGAGTCGGTTACAATGGTAGGAGATCTACATATCCGTATCGCCAAGCTTGCCTTCCACGCCAAGGAAAGTCCCATTCGGACACGGGACGAAGTCTTCAATCTTGTATCTTCACAGTCCAGGAGTCCAGCCAACGACGATAGTTCGGCTATCCGGACACCCCCTAATCCGGGACTCCCTCAGTGGTTCTCTCTCAGAAAATGAATGATGAAAGTGTAGGCACGTTCTGATGGCTCTCTCACAAATGGAGAAGGGGTGGAGGGGTATATATAGCCTCCACACAAAATCCAACATTTACACACATTTGACTCATCTCAGTGGGACCGAATGGTTAAACTCGGTGGCACCGATTAGTTCAAAAATGTGAACGTTAGGAATCTCGATGGGACCGACTGGAACAACTCGGCGGGACCGATGTGCTAGAGCTTAGGGCAAACATCATCTCGCTGGCGCCAATTGCATCAACTCGGTGGGACCGAAGTGAAGCTATAAGCAATAGAGAATCTGTCAAGCTAACTCGGTGAGACCCAAGCGAATGCAATAGATCATAGAGCGTTGGCAAGGCCATCTCGGTGAGACCGAGATCCGTATCATTGAGACCGAACTATTAGGGTTTCTGGCAGTGGCTATGTCATATGAACTCGGTGGCTCCGGATAGAAAGAGTGAGTGGGACCGAGTTGGAGTTTAGGGTTTGGACATATTTGGATGGAGAGAGTGGCTGAGGGTTTTAGAGCAATATCACTAAGAACTTGAGCAAGTAAGCCATTAAGCAACACCTCATCCCCTTTTAATAGTATTGGCTTTCCTATGGACTCAATGTGATCTTGGATCACTAAAATAAAGATGAAGAGTCTTGAGCTTTTGCCAATCTTTGTCCTTAGCATTTTGAAGGGGTTCCACATCCTCTTGTCCTTGCCACGCCATTGTTGAACTTATCTGAAATACACTAGATAAAACTATTAGTCCAACAGGAAATATGTTGACATTAATTACCAAAATCACTCAGGGAGCACTTGTGCTTTCACAGGCAAAGCTTTGTTGGCAGGAAATCAAGCAAATTACCTCGACCAAGTTACCAATCCTTCACCCGGATACTTGGGCGATGGACATAGTGGAAGGGGAGGCGACAAGCTAGTCATCGACATGCATCTTTTTATGTGGCTCATTGATGCGGAGTGAGGGAGTTCCGGACTAGGGGGTGTCCGGATAGCCGAACTATCATCATCGGCCGGACTCCAAGACTATGAAGATACAAGATTGAAGACTTCGTCCCGTGTCCGGATGGGACTTTCCTTGGCGTGGAAGGCAAGCTTGGCGATACGGATATGTAGATCTCCTACCATTGTAACCGACTTTGTGTAACCCTAGCCCTCTCCGGTGTCTATATAAACTGGATGGCTTTAGTCCATAGGACGAACAACAATCATACCATAGGCTAGCTTCTAGGGTTTAGCCTCCTTGATCTTGTGGTAGATCCACTCTTGTAACACACATCATCAATATTAATCAAGCAGGACGTAGGGTTTTACCTCCATCAAGAGGGCCCGAACCTGGGTAAAACATCGTGTCCCTTGTCTCCTGTTACCATCCGCCTAGACGCACAGTTCGGGACCCCCTACCCAAGATCCGCCGGTTTTGACACCGACATTGGTGCTTTCATTGAGAGTTCCTCTGTGTCGTCACCAATAGGCTCGATGGCTTCTTCGATCATCAACTACGACGCGGTCCAGGGTGAGACCTTTCTCCCCGGATAGATCTTCATATCCGACGGCTTCGCACTGCGGGCCAATTCGCTTGGCCATCTGGAGCAGATCAGAAGCTACGCCCCTGGCCGTCAAGTCAGATTTGGAAGTTTGAACTTCACGGCTGACATCCGCGGGGACTTGATCTTCGATGGATTCGAGCCACAGCCAAGCGCGCCGCACTGTCACGACGGGCATGATTTAGCTCTGCAGCTGGACAGTACCCTGGAGGCCGCACTCAAGCCCGCTCCGATCTTCAATTCGGGGTCGGCTGCGCAGATCGAGGACGGATGGCTAGACACCGCCTTGGGGGCCGCAACCTCTACGGCTATAGAGCCGAACACTGACCTTGTCCCTCACAAAGCTCGTGACTGCAAGGTGCCGGACTCCTTGCCGGACTCCGAACCTCCCGCGCCCCCTCCGATCGAATCCGATTGGGCGCCGATCATGGAGTTCACCGCAGTGGACATCTTTCAACACTCACCTTTCGGCGACATCTTGAGTTCGCTAAAGTATCTCTTGTTATCAGGAGAGCCATGGCCGGACTGCGGCCAGGACAGTCGGGATGCGGACAATGAAGAAATTCAAAGCCCACCACCACCCACTTGGTAGCCATTGTCGATGATCTAACCGACATGCTAGACTACGACTCCGAAGACAGCGGCGGTATAGACGACGATGCCGGAGACGACCAAGAACCAGCACCCATCCGGCATCGGAAGGCCACCCCAACGCACGACGTATACATGGTGGATACACCAAAAGGAAGTGACAACGAGGAAAAATGGGACGTGGCGAAGGACAACTCCCCCAACAAACAACCAAAACGGCGACGCAAGCGCCGCCCGAAGACCGGCCTCGATAAAAACGGCACCCATACGGACCCGGCCCTAGAGCAGGGCGAAGCAGTGGACGACGAACATGCCACCAAGCAACCATCCGAACATGATGAACTGGACAAGCAACCCATCCCCAGCGAAGACGATCTCACATCACCAGAGCATACGAACCTTCATAAAAGGCTCGTCGCCACTGCAAGAAGTTTAAAGAAGCAAAAGTGGAAGCTCAAAACAGCGGAGGACGCACTCAGAATGAGATGGAGCAAAGTATTCAACACCGCAGATAAATATGGCGCTAGTCACCAGACAAAGAGCTACCCGAAGCGCAAGCTGTTGCCCGAATTTGACGAGGAGGCCTTAGAGCCCCCGCAGTCAAAAAAGAAAGAAGCCGCCTGGCCGGATAGGCGACCAGATGACAGGCCAAGAGCAGTAAGGGGCGCCGGACACAAGCCGTCACATGATCCTCGGAAAAAGGGTGACCCGGCCAGGTCCATCTATGGGCCAAAAAAGAAGACTCCAGGAAGCAACATAACCCGCCGAGCATTTGAAGACAACAGCACACCCAAATACAGGGGTGCTGCACACCCACTATGTTTCACCGACGAGGTACTGGATCATGGATTTCCAGCGGGATTCAAACCCGTAAACATAGAGGCATATGACGGAACAACAGACCCCGGAGTCTGGATTGAGGATTATATCCTACACATACATATGGCCAGAGGAGACGATCTCCATGCCATAAATTACCTACCCCTCAAGCTCAAAGGGCCAGCTCGGCATTGGCTCAAAAGCCTCCCAGAAAATACCATTGGAAGTTGGGAAGAGCTTGAGGATGCGTTTCGAGCAAGTTTTCAGGGGACTTATGTCCGCCCTCCGGATGCAGACGATTTAAGTCACATAACTCAACAGCCCGGAGAGTCAGCATGCAAATTCTGGAACAGGTTCCTCACTAAAAAGAACCAAATAGTCGACTGTCCGAATGCTGAAGCCTTAGCAGCCTTTAAACACAACGTCCGAGACGAATGGCTCGCCAGACAACTCGGCCAGGAAAAACCAAGAACAATGGCCGCACTAACAAGCCTCATGACCCGCTTTTGCGCACGGGAGGACAGCTGGTTGGCTAGATGCAGCACCAGCGACCCGAGTACATCCGAAGTCAGGGATGGAAATGGGAAATCATGGCGCAGAAAAGATCAGCGCCGGAATAAGGAAAATGGCCCAAATAGCACGGCGGTCAACGCCGAATTCAAAAGCTCTCAGCCGAATAACAAAACACTGCCCCTCAAGGACAACAGTGACGAGCTATCCAACCTAAACAAAATTTTGGATAGGCTATGTCAAATACATGGTACCTCCGGGAAGCCTGCAAACCATACCCACAGAGATTGTTGGGTCTTCAAGCAGTTCGGCCGACTTAACGCCGAACGCAAGGGGCTCGACACACCAAGAGAAAGTGGCGAACCCCAAAAGCAGCACTCCGGAAAACAGAAGACTTTCCCACTAGAAGTCAAAACAGTGAACTCACTTCATGTGATAACACGAAAACACAGCGCGGCACCTGCCGTATCAGGACACCGTCCGCAGAATGGGGGTAGACCCTATGAAAATTTGCCATAATAGCACTTCCTTCAAAGGAGTGACGCCAGGCCTTTAAGCCAATTATACAGGCTCTGTACCACTAGAGGTTGTGTTCGGTTCATCTGACAACCTCCGTCGCGAAAAGCTCACTCTCCATATCGCCCCATTTCACAGTGGCCCTCGAGCACTACTGGGACGCAAAGCTTTCGCCCGCTTTAATGCAATACCACATTACACATCTCTTATACTTACAATGCCCGGTCCACGCGGCATAATCTCATTAAAGAGTAACTCCGAGTGTTCCTCGACCACGGAGAGCGTGGGGCTGCCTTGACAGCCACTCCGACCTTGCAGGTCAAGGCCCATAAAAATAGGTCATTCAGACCTCGGACACGGTTAGGCGAGTCCGGCGTAAATAAACAAGGGGCTTCCCAGCTGCATACCCCCTTTATAAGGGGCCGCGCGTATAAATGATGAGAGCCAATAAAGCTCAACTTTCTTCATCTTCCAAATTATACTTTATTTTAATACAACTTTTGCAAGATATTTCTTAGAAACTAAGTCCTTCTCTTTTACAGATGAAGCACGTACTACACCCGTCCAGGATATAGCACAACAGAGACACAGGCGCAGACGTGTGCACTAGTGTCAGGACCCCGACTCGATGTCACATCGATCTAGCCGGTAACACCTCATATCACTTTGCGGCCTCACGCACGGTATTCCCACGGGTGTCGCCTTACCTTTGCCCGGGACCGTTTGCGCCTTTTGGCTCACGTATATGATAGTGTCGCTATCATCCATGTGATAAAGAGCCCGGGCTGACATGACTAGTCGTAAACCCAAAGTGGCACAGACTTACAGGGACAGGCATCCATGACCCAGCTCCGAACGTGTCGGTCATCAGCAAATGGGTCCGGGCTGTAGCACTGGGCTAGCAGGACTCCGGTAAACCGGGCTGTAGCGGGCTAACAGGACTCCGGTACTCAAAGCGTGACATTTCCCCGAAGGGACAGACACAGGAACGAAGAAGGACACATGCCGGCCAGCCTAAGTGTTCCAGAGCAGTAGCAAGCTACCATGGCTCAGCGGTAACACTAGGAGACATTTCCCGGTAAGAGAGGCTACTAAAGATAAACAACTAGATAGTCAGATCCCACACATACCAAGCATTTCAATCATACACACAATATGCTCGATATGTGCAAATACAACGAAGCATCACAACATGACTCTACGACACAAGTACTTTATTTAAGGCTCAGGGAGCCATACATAACATACACAAAGGTACGGGTCTCACGACCCAACATACAAGTCATACAGTCATACAAACCAGCAGCGGAAGTACATTGTCTGAGTACAGACAACTAGTAAAATAAAAGAGGCTTCGAAGCCTAGCTATACTACGTGGTCCATCACAAGCTCAGGGTCACCACCTGGGTCTTTAGCCTACTCGTTGATGTCAATGTCTACATAGAACCCATCAGAAGGGGTTGCAGCGTCTTCTGTAAAAAATGTAGATTATAGCAACATGAGTACAAAGGTACTCAGCAAGACTTACATCAGATCCTACATACATGCATAGTATCAAGAAGGGTTGGTGGAGTTATTGCAGCAAGCCAGCTTTGACTCTTGGCTAGGCTATCCTACGATACTTCAATTTGAAATGGTTTTGCGCACACGAGTCCACTACTCACCACTTCAATACACTACCGAGGATCCACCTCCGTCTTCCTACGGAAGACCCATCCTCGGCACTCACACTTATCTTGAGGCTTTTAGTAGTTTCCATTTGCTTGTCTATGAACTGTATAGGCAACCAAGTAGTCCTTTACCGCGGACGCGGCTATTCGAATAGATCATGTTAACCCTGCAGGGGTGTACTTCTTCATACATGTTTCCACCACTTAGCGTCTGCACACGACATGTGCTCGGCAGACTTCAAGCGAAAGCCGACGTGGGTGTAGACCACGACCTACCTAAACACTTAAGCCTCTAGTCCAGGTTTATCGCCTATTCAGGTTCCATCCGCAGGGAGTCCGGCCGAGGTTTCCCATACGGCCCCGAACGATGTGAACAAGGTTCCCGAGATACCTAACGGGTATTCGATACACCCGGCCACGTACCTACCGCATCACAGCCCACCCCTACGGTCAGCGCTGTCCACGGCCTCCAGTAGGCTACAAACACCAGAAACTACTTGCAACTCCTGGACAGAGAGCTAGGGTGAATAAGAAGTCGAGCGGGGTCATATTTCAGGGCCCAATGCATGGTAGTAGCTGTATCTTAAATCACATATACAGATCTCAGTGCTTAAGGTCGGCTTCAATGAAACAACCCACCATGTACTCCTACATGGCCTCTCATCGATACCTTTACCAAATCGTGTTCACCACACCACTCTCATTACCGACATAAACATTTCACTCTAGCCCATCACCCAGATGAACCAGACCTGACACGACTCTAAGCATAGCAGGCATAGCAAGGTAGGAACAACACATACACATGGCTCAATCAACTCCTACACATGCTAGTGGGTTTCATCTAGTTACTGTGGCAATGACAGGTCATGCAGAGGAAATGGGTTCAACTACCGTAGCACACAGCAGTTTGAAACGCGTTGTCTTAATGCAGTAAAAGAGAGCAGGAGCGAGAACATGGGATTGTATCGATATGATCAAATGGTTGGTTGCTTGCCTGATGGTTCGATGCACTGATACGGTTCTTCGTTAGGGTAATCACGGTACTCCTCGGAGGCAGAACCTGTCGTAACGGACAGCGATGCACAAACATCACCAAACAATATGCGACAATATGATGCATGCATGAAACATGGCAATATGAGTGTGTTGGGCTAATGCAACTAAAACCAGAAGGGTTTGAACAGATTTGAATCAAAGATTCAAATTTCAAACTCAAACATGGCCTTTTAAAGTGCTTTTCCTTGTTCTGCTTAAAACATCAATTTAACTTGTTTGATCATGCATGAAAATAGTACAGATGGATAGATTGGATTTTTCTGATCATTTTTCATATATAATTTGTCTAATTTGGAGTTACAGAATAAAAGTTATGAATTTTTGAAGTTTAAATAATATTCTGGAATTTCCTGATTAAATTTAAATCCAGAAATTATAATTACTGCGCCAGCATGACGTCAGCATGACGTCAGTGGTCAACTGCGGCTGGCTGGAGTCAAACCTGACGTGTGGGGTCCACACGTCAGTGACAGGGGGTTAAACAGGGTTAGTTTAATCCTAATTAGGGGTTAGTGGCGCTGGGGGCCCACTGTCAGTGTCAGGGGTTAACCATTAGTGGTTAGCACTAATCCTAATTAGCTACAGGGCTGGGCCCACCTGTCAGGGACTCAGGGGGTGTCCTGCCGTGGTCAAAGTGGGTCAAACCCACCGGCGACGTGACGCCGGCGAGGTCTGAGACGGCGGCGCGACGCGGGATCGCGCTACAGGGCACGGGCGAGGCCGTGCTTGGGCTCGTTGGAAAGCTCTTGCTCCCGCGCGTCGAACGGTGGCCGTGGCTGGGCCTGGGGTGGCCGGAGTCGACGGCGGCGAGCTCGGCTGCGGCCGCCGGAGTTCGGGTGCGGTCGGGATCGGTGTTGCAGGGGGTTTGGGGAGGCGTTGGTGCGTGCTGCGTACTCCTAGTGAGGTGTGGAGCACGATAGTGTGCTCGGTTGGGTGCTACGGTGACCGTGGCCACGACGGCGACATCGCCGGCGGCGTGGAGCTCTCGGCCAAGGTGGGGCTACGGCCTAGAGGTCGGGAGAGACCAGGGGAGAAGGGGGAAATGATCCGGGGGCTCACCGCGGAGCTGCAGGGATGGTTAGCGGGCTCGGGGACGCGCTGGAGACGACGAATTCGACGGCGACGATGGTCGGAGCCCGAAGAGGGGAACGGCGACGTGGCGGCGATGCAGGGCTTCCGGGGACCCGTGGAGCGGTGGGGAGGAAGAGGGGGTCGAGGCGGAGCTCCTGAGCTAGTCGGGGGAGCGAGGGGTGGCCGGAGACGACTGCTATGGCGAACGGCGGCGACGGTGGTGTTCGGCCGTGTGAGAGAGAGAGCGAGGGAGAGGAGGGAAGAGCCGGGGGAGAGTGAGAGAGAGCAGGGGGGATCGGGACGGCCTGCGGGAGTCGTCCACGCGGCCAGGAGCTCGTCGGCAAGCAGGAGGTGGCCGCGCGGCCGTGCGCGTGCGAGCACGCAGCAGCTTCGGGGCGAGGGGAGGAAGACGACGGAGGGCTGCAGTGGTGGGCTGGGCCGCCTGCTGGCTGGGCCGGCCAGCTGGCTGGGCTGCACAGGGAGGAGCCCAGGTAAGCTTCTCCCTTTTAATTATTTTCTGTTTTCTAATTTCTGACATTTGTTTTGATTTAAATAAAATATTAAATCATTTTATTTCCTTATGCCAATTTTTGCAGGAGCTAGATATATTATTCCAGAGCTCCTTTATAAATGGCATAATATTTGGACATATATTAATATATATAAATAATATATTTCCAAAGCAAATAATTATGCATTAATTCCAAATGCCCAAAATAAATACCTATGAGCTCTTAAAAATATTGGTTTGATTTTTATCTCTGTCCAATATTTTCAGAGAGCAACATGAGCATTTTCTTGGACCCTTTTGGAGAAATTTTTATTTGGATCGTTTTCAAAAATGATTCTGAGGGTTTCACAGATCCCCATTTCAAGTTTCTGATGAAAGAGGAAACATGATGCAACACTCTAATGCATGGCTAGCTAGGATGTGACAAGTAGGGACCCGTTGCAAGGATTCTTTTCAGATTAAGACCCTGCGTAAACCTTTCTTACTGTCTCTTGTTGATACACATCCCCCGGTTTCCTACCATAGCCAAGGAGGAGGCTGGCGTTTTGGCATCGGCCGCGTCAGAAATTCCCGCCTGTACCTAGACACTAGGGGCTTAGGGCATCGTTCTTCCTAGTATCATAAAGACCGAACACCCCAGGGAGTGTTCGGCGTCTTGAGTTAGGCCTTATATGCATCAGCTCCGAATCATGTCTTTGGTCAAATGTTGGGTTTGCCCGGCTCCTGTGTTTTGCTGCCTTACGTTCCGTATCATCGGCTAACGTGGCACCAGGAGAACTACTGCGATTCTGCCTTGGTTCGGCCGGGCGAGCACCTCAGTAGAGAAAGCCGAAAACTGACTGTCATGATATAGCGAGAGACTGGTCAACCACTCGATCGACCATTGGAATATTTAGAATTCCTCCGCTTTGACGAAGGACCGCTTCCCGGTCAGGCACATACACGCCCCGAGTTCGGAAAGAGCGGTGCCACTAGGGGCTATATAGTAGCCCCACATTCGAGCTCCTATGGCTAAGTGAAAGTGATAAAGCATTATAGTCCGGTTGCCTAGTTTGCTACGCTATCACCTCCTTAAAAGGACCAAGATGTTGGATTAAGTGTGAAAAAGCGCTTTTCTTTTTGCAAACACCCCCGCACCATGTGCGTGGGGGCTGAAGCCAAAGACTGCCATCTTTCAGATTATACATACACATACGGCCGCACAGGAGATAGTTCAATACTTGAACGCACAAGTATAAAAAGCTATTGCATTATAAACATGATCTTAGAAATCATACATGTTATTTAAACATAACATCTTTCAAGCAATACGACTCTATTAAACGAGCGCCCTGCAGGACTTCCTCAAAATAGTGCTCGGTGGGGAATCGGCTTTCGTCCGAACCCCGGGACGCAACAGCGGTGGCATCCATCTTCGCCCAGTATGTCTTAACACGGGCGAGAGCCATCCGTGGACCTTCTATGCATGCCGACCGCTTCATCGCCCTGATATGCGGCACCGCCCCAAGGAATTGCTACAACAAGCCAAAATAACTCTTCGGCTTGGGCCTTTTCGGCCATAGATGAGCAACCACATCCATCATGTCAAGTCCAGACAATCTATTCAACTCAGCCCACTCAACCAGCCGATCACTCAACGGAAGTGGACGCTTCGGACTATGGAATTGAGACCAGAAAAGCTCTTCCATTTCGTGATCTTCCTGGCTTCGGAAGTGCACGACTGCGTCCGCCGCACTCGCCGCCAAATCCAGATAAGGATCCTCCGCGCCGCACAATCAGCCCAGCTGAGCATACTTCGGATCCGTGAACTTCCTACGCAGCATAAAGGGCTTTCCAGCCACAATGTCTCTGACCTGACGCAGTTCCTCCTTCATAGCCCGCATTGCACTACGGGCATCCTTGGCTTCGGCGTCGGCCTTCTTCAGGTCCTCTTGCTCCGCTCGGTGTTCTCTTTCAAGAACCTCCTGGCGGTCGGTAACATCTTTTAATTTCGCGGCCATTCCGGCCATCTCCTCCCTGCTTCGGTAGTGAGCAGCCTTCTCGTCTTCTAGCTCTTCCGCTGCCTTCAAGGCAGCCGCCTCGCTTTTTCTGGTTTGCTCCTTGGCCCGAGCAAGCTCCGCTCGAAGGCCTTCCACAGCAGCAGCACCATCTGTATCAAGCATACAAATTGTAAGGAATGGGCGTCAGCTCCCTTACTAGGCGACCGCGGAGCAACCACATACCTTGTGACTCATCAAGTCGTTTATTCACCAGCGAGATTGTCACGCCCAATATGCGACCCTATCCAAAAGGAACTCGACGGTCCCACCAAGGATAGACCCGCATATTGAAACGCTTTTGCAAGGTGGATATCATTACATCAACATTACATAATAGATGGGGATACATACATAAGGCATACAATGCCACACGAATACAACATCACAATACATAAGAGCATCATCCGACTGCGGATGAAACACAAACAGAAACTCAAACGACATCCACCCTGCTAGCCCAGGCTGCCGACCTGGAACCTATCCCCTGATCGAAGAAGCAGAAGAAGAACTCAACGCAAGCAAGCATCACTCTCGCGTCATGATCATCGCACAACCTGTACCTACAACTGTTGGTGTAGTAATCTGTGAGCCACGAGGACTCAGCAATCCCATTACCATGGGTATCAAGACTAGCAAAGCTTAAAGGGAAAGGAAGGGTAAAGTGGTGAGGTTGCAGCAGCGACTAAGCATATATGGTGGCTAACATACGCAAATAAGAGCGAGAAGAGAGCAAGCGGAACGGTCATCAACTAGTAATGATCAAGAAGTGATCCTGAACTCCTACTTACGTCAAACATAACCCAGAAACCGTGTTCACTTCCCGGACTCCGCCGAAAAGAGACCATCACGGCTACACACGCGGTTGATGCGTTTTAATTCGGACCTGGTGTCAAGTTATCTACAACCTGTGAAGCCCCCGATTCAATCGTACACTAATCATACACGCAAGCGTGTACGATCAAGATCAGGGACTCACGGGAAGATATCACAACACAACTATAAAATAAAATAAGTCATACAAGCATCATAATACAAGCCAGGGGCCTCGAGGGCTCGAATACAAGTGCTTGATCATAGACAAGTCAGCGGAAGCAACAATATCTGTGCACAGACATAAGTTAAACAAGTATGCCTTAAGAAGGCTAGCACAAACTGGGATACAGATCGAAAGAGGCGTAGGCCTCCTGCCTAGGATCCTCCTAACTACTCCTAGTCATCGTCAGCGGGCTGCACGTAGTAGTAGGCACCTCCGGTGTAGTAGGGGTCGTCGTCGACGGTGGCGTCTGGCTCCTGGACTCCAGCATCTGGTTGCGACAACCAGAAAGAAAGGAAAGGGGGGAGAAAGGGGGGAGAAAGAGGGGAGAAAGCAACCGTGAGTACTCATCCAAAGTACTCGCAAGCACGGAACTACACTACATATGCATGGGTATATGTGTAAGGAGGCCATATCAGTGGACTAAACTGCAGAATGCCAGAATAAGAGGGGGATAGCTAGTTCTATCGAAGACTACGCTTCTGGCAGCCTTCGTCTCGCAGCACGTAGAAGAGAGTAGATTGAAGTCCTCCAAGTAGCATCTCCAAGTAGCATATCCAGTAGCCTCGCATAGCATAATCCTACCCGGCGATCCTCCCCTCGTCGCCCTGTGGAAAAGCGATCACCGGGTTGTCTGTGGAACTTGGAAGGGTGTGTTTTATTAAGTATCCGGTTCTAGTTGTCATAAGGTCAAGGTACAACTCCAAGTCGTCCTGTTACCGAAGATCACGGCTATTCGAATAGATTAACTTCCCTGCAGGGGTGCACCACATAACCCAACATGCTCGATCCCATTTGGCCGGACACACTTTCCTGGGTCATGCCCGGCCTTAGAAGATCAACACGTCGCAGCCCCACCTAGGCACAACAGAGAGGTCAGCCCGCCGGTCTAAATCCTATGCGCGCAGGGGTCTGGGCCCATCGCCCATTGCTCACCTGCACGTTGCGAGGGCGGCCGGAAGCAGACCTAGCAACCTCCATTACAAAGGAAGTTGCGTTAACGCAGTCCAATCCGGCGCGCGCCGCTCCGTCGCTGACGTCAAGAAGGCTTCGGCTGATACCATGACGTCGGGATACCCATAACTACTCCCACGTAGATGGTTAGTGCGTATAGACCAAATGGCCACACTCGGATCAAATACCAAGATCTCGTTAAGCGTGTTAAGTATCCGCGAACGCCGAACAGGGCCAGGCCCACCTGTCTCCTAGGTGGTCTCAACCTGCCCTGTCGCTCCGCCACAAAGTAACAGTCGGGGGCCATCGGGAACCCAGGCCCACCTCTATCAGGATGGAGCCACCTGTCCTTTCATCCCCCTCATCAGAATCACTTGCGGGTACTCATCGAGCTGACCCGACTTTAGTCACCATCTGTATAGTATGTATGTATGTATAGTATATACCCGTGATCACCTCCCGAGTGATCACGGCCCAATAGTATAGCAAGGCAGACTGACAAGAAGGTAGGGCCAATGATGATAAACTAGCATCCTATACTAAGTATTTAGGATTGCAGGTAAGGTATCAACAGATGTAGCAACAATGTCAGGCTATGCATCAGAATAGGATTAACGGAAAGCAGTAACATGCTACAGTACTCTAATGCAAGCAGTATAGAGGAGAATAGGCGATATCTGGTGATCAAGGGGGGGGGCTTGCCTCGTTGCTCTGGCAAGAGAGAGGAGTCGTCAACACCGTAGTCGAACTGGGCAGCAGCAGCGTCGGTCTCGGTGTCTAGCAGAAGAAGAGGGGAAGAAACAATGAATATTTAAGCAAACAGATGCATGACGATGCAAAGCGTGAAGCTAGTTGTGTCCTAACGCGGTATGAGGTGATGCCGGTGAAGGGGGCAAACATCCGGGAAAGTATCCCGGTGTTTCGTGTTTTCGGGCAGAGGAGCCGGAGGGGGAAAGTTGCGAGTTCAATAGGTTAGGGATGCGTGGCGAACGAACGGGCTGCGTTTCCGGGTTCGTCTCGTCGTTCTGAGCAACTTTCATGTACAAATTTTTTCCATCCGAGCTACGTTTTATTTTATATCAATTTTAAAAGATTTAATCATTTTTAGAATTTATTTAATTATTTACCACTAACATTATCCAGAATAGTGATTGCTGACGTCAGCATGACGTCAGCAGTTGACCTAGTCAACCTGACATGGGGGTCCCGCATGTCATTGCCTAACTAACTAACTAACGGTTTAGACAGATTAATTAGCAGGTTAATTTGGTTTAGTAGTTAGTTAACAGAATTAATTAAGTTATTAATTATTTAATTAATTGATATTATTTATTTATTTATTTTATCATTATTTTTAATTCCTTTTTTATTCCTTTTAAAAAACGTTCTAGGGCTGGGCCCCACATGTCATAGGGCCAGGGGGGCACTGGCCCAGTGGTCAATGGCCCTGGCCACAGTGGGCACGGGCGCACGGGCGAGCGGGCACGAGCGCACAGGCGAGCAGGCGTTGGGGCGCTAGCGGCGCCCGACCTGGCAAGGGCCGAGCGGCGCAGATGCAGCAGGGGCCGCGGCGTACGGTGACGGAGTTCGGCATGGGAGCCAGGGCGGCGGCTGGACGGCGCGTGGGCGCGAGAGGAGCGCGGGCAGTGGCGAAGCAGCACGAGGCCGGTAGCCATCAGGGACAGCAGCAGGCCACGGCGTGAACGACAGGCGCGCTCGGTTCCGGCAAGGGAAGCAGAGGGGGAGAGGAGAGGGGCGATGCTCACTGGGCCCTGCAGGTGTGCGATAGTGGGCTCGAGGTGGCGACGGTGACGACGAAGACAAGGAAGCAGTACCCGGCGAGGCTTGGTGCGGTTCGGCGAGGAAGAGGCGGTGGGGCGGCGACGGGGCGCACCGTGGCTTGGGGAGGTCGTCGAAGACGACGCGTTGTGGAGGAGGCAGACCGCCGAGGAGGAGGAGGCAGGCCGGCGAGGTGGTCCGGCAAGGTCCTCGGGCGGCGGCTCGGGCTCTAGGCGGCGTCGGCGAGGCGACGAGGCGATGGGGTCAGGGCAGCGATGAGGCGTGGCCGCGGCTTCAGGTGGGGGTCGTTCGAGGAGAGGGGGGCGAGGAGGCAACGGCGACGGCGATCCGGGGTGGTGGCGTCGACGGGGTCTGGTGCGTGGTTGCCCCGATCTCGATCCAGATCGGGGGAGTGAGGGGAGAGTGGGGGAAGTGGGGATCGGGTGAGGGTTTCAGTGGGCGAGGAGATAAGGAGGAGTGGGGGTCGGCTGGGCCGTGCGGGTGGGCTGCCCGACTGGGCCGGCCAGTTGGCCGGTGGGTCGAGGCCTGGTGGGAGGGGGAGGCCTTTTGGCCTTTTATTTATTATGTTATTTTACTTGTTCTTTTCCATTTTCTTTTAGTTCCTAATTATTTTAGTTGCACTTTATTTTTGGTTTAGTAAAATATGAAAATAGCTCCAAAAATAGTGTGTCAAAATAATCCACTGTTCTAAGAAGTTTTACCTCAGAATAAAATTAGTTTAGTATTTGGTAAAATATATTAAGAGTATAACTAATTGTTTTGATGTTGTTTTAATCACTTTAGGGTATTTAAATATTTTATAAAGATGTTGTTACTCCACCAATAATATCCATGATTTATTTGTCACATTAAGAACATTTTAGTTTTGACTTTTGAAAACTTTAATTGTTTGACTTGATTTTAAATTTGAATTTGAATCGTTTTTGAACCATCGCAAGATTAACAACTGTAACTGAGGTGATGTGGCATCATTAGCATGGAATTACTGTAGCCTAACTATCCGGGCGTCACAATTCTCCTCCACTACAAGAAATCTCGTCCCGAGATTTAAGCGGTGGAGTAAGGGGGGAAAGGTGTTGGTAGCGAAAAACCTAACGAGTCTTCTCGGTCTTGGCTGCCCCTTCGAAGAGGTTGATCCTTTTCGTTGATGTATTCATTTCTCTGCTTTAGGTCATCATTATGAAGTCGGCATCCTTTCTTCGGGAATTCCATCGTACTTCTGAAAGAATAAAGGGTGGGTATTCCGGGGGAACGAACCAGGTTAACTATCTGGTCAATAACATCGGGGAAGGTGGTGGGAAGTAACTCTCGAATTGAAACTTAAGAAAGTATCGAGAGCAAAGTAAGGAGGTATCATGGGAAGTTACGAGCGGGCAGGCAATCGTTTGATGCCTGTTACAAGGCGCGAAAGGGTTCAAAGCAACGGGAATAAGTATTGTGTCTGATACCAGAATAGATCACTAGGAAGGTGGCTCGTGATATTTCATATGAAGCCAGGCGTGAGGAATAGCTTTAGGAACAGGGGTGTACAAGAGAGTCAGGTTTCGATCCTGTGGAACTGCGGGTTATGGGCCCACCATGTGGGTTAAAAGTAGGAAGGGCGGAGACGTCTTGCGTGATCATGCAAGCAAGGTATGTCAGAGGATAGCCTATCAGTTATGTCGGCAACAACATCAATACCAAGGGCGAGGGACAAAGAGAACCATTTTCCTGCTCGTTGAACGAGGCGGACCAGTAGGCAAAGTTCTCATCCATCGGTGGTTACCAAAATGTCATCAACAAAAGTAACAGGGTCTCACTGGCAGAGTTGTACACCGAGGTGTTTACATAAGAAGTGAATTATTACTGCTTAGGTTATATAGATCACAAGAAAAGGTCAAACAAACCAATGGAAAGGAAAATGTGATCATCAGGTTAAACAGAACAAGGGAAAGAAAAAAAATGTGTTTAAACACATATTTCAGGAGTATATCCTTCCCAAGGACAAGAAGAGCAAGATATCCACGACAGGAGATAATGTAGAAAACCCTTTAGGTAAGGGGAGAGAAATTTCATGACATTACCCATACAACGGTGTTTGAATAATTGAGCAAGAAACATTTAGCATTGGGCTTCAAATGTTCTTATTGAAGATCGGAGTACCACAGACATGCTTCGAGATAGCATTGACATGGCCTTCAAGCAAAGGTCGGACTTTGGATACACAAAGGATCCGTCAGGAGCAACTTATAGAATAAGTCTTACAATTTCCTCATGGAAGAATGGCTAAAGTTGCTAAAAAGGATACTACAACAATAGGTCCTCCACCCGGGGGGGTGCTAGGCATGACATCATGTTACCGGGTCATCAAAGGACCAACATCATAACTCTTGGAAAGTTGTCCCAACCATCATATCTGACCGAGATTCAGATCCGTTTGGTGTCATGATACCTCAGACTCAGGATGTCCGAGAAGAAAAGGTGCAACACAAATAGACGAAACGACATTTCAAGATTCTCAGGAAATGAACTATGGGAGCGGGTTCTTGAAGTAATAGTTCATCCTTAAACCAAGGAGAGGATGAGGGGGTAGCTGATGGAATCAACGAAATTTCATCGAGAATTCCAAACGGATGGATTTCCACAATAATGTGAACAAGAAGATGACACTTGTCAATTCAAATGATATAATGTTGTATGCTCTAGGAAAACATACATCATCAATCATTAGTTGACAGGTGTGCCCGAAATATGACCTTAGGCGACAAGATCAATGTTAGAGTGACGATTCAATAACCAACAGTCTAAGAACGAACTGTCGATCGTTAACTTCAAAGCAATAGGGTTGCTAGAAGTACAGAACCCAAGCAACATCGTTAGCATATTGGTATCCTGGTTAAAAACATCACTGGGACCAAGGAATGATCGGAGATGGCAGGAAGTATCACTTGTACCAAGAATGCATAAGAGGTGGTGAAATTCTCACGACATTATTGACATAAAAGATGGTAATACTCCAAGGTAAAGAAGAACAATTGCCGGATAGCATGGATCTCAAGGTATAACACGAAACACGAACAAGTTTGTGTTGAACGGGAGGCAATAAAGTGGTCGATGATAATATAAATCATCGAGGGCAAGGATGGTATTTCTCTTCATGAATTAAATTGATATCCCGAAAGAGCTCAAAATGTTGATGATGATCACGACACAATTGTCGAGAGATTCACGAAGATGTAATCGATCAACGATGACATCAAGTCAAATGAATGATGAAGCGAAAGGTTATTGGAACCACGATTAGGACACAAACTCGAAATCAAGTTTGTTGTTCAAGGAGAAATGATATGACGACGAAAATCGATGCAAGCTTAGCTTATCGTTCAAAGTTGTGCTCCGGGAATAAGGACCAGGTAGCACAATTAAAATCATCATGATAATGATATAGTCAAATAGGCTAGGAATGATGTGATCGGGTACAAACTCGTACTTATAGAAGCTTACTGAAGAGTTGTTGAACCATAGTGCCGACTCGGTTCAGTTATCAGTGTCTTTGAGTGTTTAATAACTCAGAGCCCGTGAAAAATTGGAATCAGTTGGAAGGTAGCACTTGATGAAGAACTCATAAGAAGTTATGCAGTTCCATGATAATCTCGAGATACCAGGGGGTTAATACTCGACACAAGATCAAAGTAAAGGTTGGACTGGTGTATTGATCCATAGAAGACAATTGTTTTAACTTGTCCGAGAAATGGGATCAAAGAAGAACAATCATGGTCGGAACCATGGTTGCAAGGGATCAATTCATAGATACCACATGTTAGTTATCAAGGAAATAGTTATTATTACAAGAAGTTTCCATGATAGGATATACATCGTGTCCATGGGCATGAACACAAAGGTTCAAGGTCGACTCCCACTTCTCCAATGCATAACCTTTCATTCACTTCTCACTTTCGAGGAGGTTGTAGTGTTGAAATTTTATCTGGCAAAATACCAGGAGTGTATGACTCGTGAAAACTTTCTAGTTCACACATATTAAGGAAGGCATATGTTCAAGCCATCGGGGCTTCTTAGAACATATACCACGAACTTCAGGAGTAATTAACACAAGCTCAAAGTAGAGCATGGTTGACAAAGCAAAGGATACAATTTACCAAAGGCAGTATATATCCTAGGAAAGGCTCAAGGTTATTGAATATGAAGGATATTGTCGGATAAAATCCAACAAAGGATCTGGGGTGAGTATCGGCACACAACCAGAGGAAGAAGCAAGGCAAAGACATTGGATTATAGAAACAACTGAATAACTTAGAGCTCAATTGCTAAGGAATTATGATTTACAAAGCGAAGGATCAGAAGCAGACGCTCTGATCAAGGATGGATAAGTTCAATAGACTTAGGGGCACAATCGACGACAATTTAATTGGCGAGAACCGGCTCATGATTAAAACAATGTCTGAGCCGGAAGGATGAATTCTAGGATCTGTTTGAGGATTGCGAGCATTCGCAACAATTTGAATCAACGGACTCAAAATGACAATGACCATGGATGTCAACAAGATTAATAGACTTATGGGATTAACCATAATGCAAGCAATCAAAAAGTTCAAGAGTAATAGGATGCTCAGGATTTTCGAAAGATCGAATGATATTTCGAGGATTGGTGACATACATGAATCAACTAGGGATGAGTGGATACTCGGTAAGTGCGAGAAACTATCCGTAGGGGTATTTAGGTGGTAAGGAACTGCAAGGCAGTAGGCACAAAGTATTCTCGGATCAATAGAGAGAATTTCAGGGTATCTTCCAATGACAAGATCAACTGGGGACAAAAGTAAGAATGACAGATGTATGTATTTATCCATAGGGATATTTCGATGGTAGGGAATTGCAAAAGCAACGGGCACAAATTCTCGAGTTACAGCGGAGAGTATCTTCAGAGTCTTCACGTGCAGCAGTCGATCATCAGTAATAAGGGGCTCTCCGGGTGAAAGTGATAACGAGATCCTAATGTTAGATTTAGCAAAATTCATTTAACCCGAATAGAAGAGAGATCAGAGTCCCAGAGTATAGACAAGGAGTAAAAGATCCTAATACCACCCAATGGCGACGTGGGCCCATGGGTCGCACAGCCATGTCAGTAAAAGTTTTGCAACGTCTAGACTCGACTTCGGCCAAGGAGTTGGAAGGGGGATTCCTACAGGCAGTCGGCTCTGATACCAACTTGTGACGCCCCCGATTCAATCGTACACTAATCATGCACGCAAATGTGTACGATCAAGATCAGGGACTCACGGGAAGATATCACAACACAACTCTAAAACATAAATAAGTCATACAAGCATCATAATACAAGCCAGGGGCCTCGAGGGCTCGAATACAAGTGCTCGATCATAGACGAGTCAGCGGAAGCAACAATATCTGAGTACAGACATAAGTTAAACAAGTTTGCCTTAAGAAGGCTAGCACAAACTGGGATACAGATCGAAAGAGGCGCAGGCCTCCTGCCTGGGATCCTCCTAACTACTCCTGGTCGTCGTCAGCGGGCTGCACGTAGTAGTAGGCACCTCCGGTGTAGTAGGGGTCGTCGTCGACGGTGGCGTCTGGCTCCTGGACTCCAGCATCTGGTTGCGACAACCAGAAAGGAAAGGGGGAAAAGGGGGAGAAAGCAACCGTGAGTACTCATCCAAAGTACTCGCAAGCAAGGAACTACACTACATATGCATGGGTATATGTGTAAGGAGGCCATATCAGTGGACTGAACTGCAGAATGCCAGAATAAGAGGGGGATAGCTAGTCCTATCGAAGACTACGCTTCTGGCAGCCTCCGTCTCGCAGCACGTAGAAGAGAGTAGATTGAAGTCCTCCAAGTAGCATCTCCAAGTAGCATCTCCAGTAGCCTCGCATAGCATAATCCTACCCGGCGATCCTCCCCTCGTCGCCCTGTGGAAAAGCGATCACCGGGTTGTCTGTGGAACTTGGAAGGGTGTGTTTTATTAAGTATCCGGTTCTAGTTGTCATAAGGTCAAGGTACAACTCCAAGTCATCCTGTTACCGAAGATCATGGCTATTCGAATAGATTAACTTCCCTGCAGGGGTGCACCACATAACCCAACACGCTCGATCCCATTTGGCCGGACACACTTTCCTGGGTCATGCTCGGCCTCGGAAGATCAACACGTCGCAGCCCCACCTAGGCACAACAGAGAGGTCAGCCCGCCGGTCTAAATCCTATGCACGCAGGGGTCTGGGCCCATCGCCCATTGCTCACCTGCACGTTGCGAGGGCGGCCGGAAGCAGACCTAGAAACCTCCATTACAAAGGAAGTTGCGTTAATGCAGTCCAATCCGGCGCGCGCCGCTCCGTCGCTGACGTCAAGAAGGCTTCGGCTGATACCACGACGTCGGGATACCCATAACTACTCCCACGTAGATGGTTAGTGCATATAGACCAAATGGCCAGACTCAGATCAAATACCAAGATCTCGTTAAGCGTGTTAAGTATCCGCGAACGCCGAACAGGGCCAGGCCCACCTGTCTCCTAGGTGGTCTCAACCTGCCCTGTCGCTTCGCCACAAAGTAACAGTCGGGGGCCGTCGGGAACCCAGGCCCACCTCTACCGGGATGGAGCCACCTGTCCTTTCAGCCCCCTCATCAGAATCACTTGCGGGTACTCATCGAGCTGACCCGACTTTAGTCACCATCTGTATAGTATGTATGTATGTATAGTATATACCCGTGATCACCTCCCGAGTGATCACGGACCAATAGTATAGCAAGGCAGACTGACAAGAAGGTAGGGCCAATGATGATAAACTAGCATCCTATACTAAGTATTTAGGATTGCGGGTAAGGTATCAACAGATGTAGCAACAATGTCAGGCTATGCATCAGAATAGGATTAACGGAAAGCAGTAACATGCTACACTACTCTAATGCAAGCAGTATAGAGGAGAATAGGCGATATCTGGTGATCAAGGGGGGGGGCTTGCCTGGTTGCTCTGGCAAGAGAGAGGGGTCGTCAACACCGTAGTCGAACTGGGCAGCAGCAGCGTCGGTCTCGGTGTCTAGCGGAAGAAGAGGGGAAGAAACAATGAATATTTAAGCAAACAGATGCATGACGATGCAAAGCGTGAAGCTAGTCGTGCCCTAACGCGGTATGAGGTGATGCCGGTGAAGGGGGCAAACATCCGGGAAAGTATCCCGGTGTTTCGTGTTTTCGGGCAGAGGAGCCGGAGGGGGAAAGTTGCGAGTTCAATAGGTTAGGGATGCGTGGCGAACGAACGGGCTGCGTTTCCGGGTTCGTCTCGTCGTTCTGAGCAACTTTCATGTACAAAGTTTTTCCATCCGAGCTACGGTTTATTTTATATCAATTTTAAAAGATTTAATCATTTTTAGAATTTATTTAATTATTTACCCCTAACATTATCCAGAATAGTGATTGCTGACGTCAGCATGACGTCAGCAGTTGACCTGGTCAACCTGACATGGGGGTCCCGCATGTCATTGCCTAACTAACTAACTAACGGTTTAGACAGATTAATTAGCAGGTTAATTTGGTTTAGTAGTTAGTTAACAGAATTAATTAAGTTATTAATTATTTAATTAATTAACTAATTAATTCATATTATTTATTTATTTATTTTATCATTATTTTTAATTCCTTTTTTTCTTCCTTTTAAAAAAACATTCTGGGGCTGGGCCCCACATGTCATAGGGCCAGGGGGGCACTGGCCCAGTGGTCAATGGCCCTGGCCACAGTGGGCACGGGCGCACGGGCGAGCGGGCACGGGCGCATGGGCGAGCGGGCGCTGGGGCGCTAGCGGCGCCCGACCTGGCAAGGGCCGAGCGGCGCAGATGCAGCAGGGGCCGCGGCGTACGGTGACGGAGTTCGGCACGGGGGCCAGGGCGGCGGCTGGACGACGTGTGGGCGCGAGAGGAGCGCGGGCAGTGGCGAAGCAGCACGAGGCCGGTAGCCATCAGGGACAGCAGCAGGCCACGGCGTGAACGACGGGCGCGCTCGGTTCCGGCAAGGGAAGCAGAGGGGGAGAGGAGAGGGGCGATGCTCACTGGGCCCTGCAGGTGTGCGATAGTGGGCTCGAGGTGGCGATGGTGACGACGAAGACGAGGAAGCAGTGGCCGGCGAGGCTTGGTGCGGTTCGGCGAGGAAGAGGCGGTGGGGCGGCGACGGGGCGCACCGTGGCTTGGGGAGGCCGTCGAAGACGACGCGTTGTGGAGGAGGCAGACCGCCGAGGAGGAGGAGGCAGGCCGGCGAGGTGGTCCGGCAAGGTCCTCGGGCGGCGGCTCGGGCTCTAGGCGGCGTCGGCGAGGCGACGAGGCGATGGGGTCGGGGCAGCGATGAGGCGTGGCCGCGGCTTCAGGTGGGGGTCGTTCGAGGAGGGGGGCGAGGAGGCAACGGCGATGGCGATCCGGGGTGGTGACGTCGACGGGGTCTGGTGCGTGGTTGCCCCGATCTCGATCCAGATCGGGGGAGTGAGGGGAGAGTGGGGGAAGTGGGGATCGGGTGAGGGTTTCAGTGGGCGAGGAGATAAGGAGGAGTGGGGGTCGGCTGGGCTGTGCAGGTGGGCTGCCCGACTGGGCCGGCCAGTTGGCCGGTGGGTCGAGGCCCGGTGGGAGGGGGAGGCCTTTTGGCCTTTTATTTATTATGTTATTTTACTTGTTCTTTTCCATTTTCTTTTAGTTCCTAATTATTTTAGTTGCACTTTATTTTTGGTTTAGTAAAATATGAAAATAGCTCCAAAAATAGTGTGTCAAAATAATCCACTGTTCTAAGAAGTTTTACCTCAGAATAAAATTAGTTTAGTATTTGGTAAAATATATTAAGAGTATAACTAATTGTTTTGATGTTGTTTTAATCACTTTAGGGTATTTAAATATTTTATAAAGATGTTGTTACTCCACCAATAATATCCATGATTTATTTGTCACATTAAGAACATTGCTGGAGGAGTTTTATTCAAAGCGAACTGTCAAGGGGGTCCCATAAATCACCCGACCGCGTAAGGAACGCAAAATCCGGGAATATAGCACCGGTATGACGGAAACTAGGGCGGCAAGAGTGGAACAAAACACCAGGCAAAAGGCCGAGTCTTCCACCCTTTACCAAATATATAGATGCATTAATAATATAAGAGATATTGTGATATCCCAACCAAAATCCTGTCCACCATGGAGAAATCTTCAACTTCACCTGCAACTAGCAACGCTATAAGAGGGGCTGAGCAAAGCGGTAACATAGCCAAACAACGGTTTGCATAGGAAGGGTGTCAAAGGTTAGAGGTTCATGGCAATTTGGGATGGCTTGATAAACAGATAATAGGTATCACAGCATAGCGATAGAACGAAGCAACTAGCAGAGCAATGATAGTAGTGAGATCCAGGGTAGCGGTCATCTTGCCTGAAATCCCGTAAGGAAGAAGAACGAGTCCATGAAGAAGACAAATGGATGAAGCCACGAAGACGAACCAAGCGTAGACGAACGAATCCTCACGATCGCAACGAAACAGGAACTATCGAAAAGAAGCACACAACATAGTAAACACACCACACATGAACAAGGCATGATGCACAACAAGCATGATGCATGACAAAACTACATGAGGCTACTCATGGCAAGAGATGATGCACACAAGAACAACACATCCAGACAAGTTTAAATGAGGCCGGGAACAACATAGAACTAAACGGTAAGTCCTCATATGCAAATTTCGAAATTGGTCCAGATCTGAATAAACCTTATGTTCAAGTTGTTAAACAGCAAGTTAAGATGCACAAAGATGATCTACACGAGATTCTAGTCAAGTTACATATAAAGTTCATTTAGTTCGGAGCTACGGCCTAGAAGATATGAGCAAAACAAGTTAAACATGGCATTGATGCAAAATGCACCCAAACATCAAGCAAACACCTCAAAACATGGATGCAACATGATAATATGAAACTACATGCAATTCTAAGCAAGTTTCATATAGAGCACACTCAAAACGGAGCAACGGTTCAACACACACACACTATATAAGTTTAAAGGACAAGCTGTCCAAAACAGCAACTAGGCATATTGCAAGCATCAAAACTATAAGCTACAGCACCAAAAAATGATAACAAAAGGCATGGACATGAAGTACAAATAAAGCATTACAAAACATGAACACTGAGCTATCTCCAGAAATCACAAGAACATGCTCAAACACACATGGTAAGATTGCAAGTTATAACAATTTCAGACTTTGCAGAAAATAACATCACGATGCAACGTTTAGAGCTATCAAACAACATGTTACAGGAACTTATCATGTCAAACAAAGGCATGGCATGAATCTACTAAATGCATAGATCAAAATACCCTTACTGACCATAAGCCAAAAAGGATCAGAAAATATGATGGCACCCACGTGAACATGGCAAGTTATAATACACATTCATACATGGCAGGAACAGAATTATGAAGGCATGTAAATGAGCTTGTGCAACTCACTACAGAGCAATACATGGCATGGCAAGGCACCCAACAGTAAGAAGACATATTTGTGAAGCTAAGCATGGCAATAGCAAGGTCATAGGGTGCATGGAACACTAGCAACAATCATGGTAACAACTGAACTTAATGTTAACAGGCTGACAGCAACATTATCAAGCAACTTTAGAGCAAGATTACAACAAGCTACAGCAACCTATAAATGCAACCAGGGGCATGGATGGATAGAGGATGACATGTAGATCAAAACATGTTTATAGAACATCTCCAGATTATGCATAGAATGATTAGTAGCAACATGTTTATATAGCATCACGAAATAACAGATTCAGCCTAGCAAAACAGCAACAGCATGTACACTACTTAAAAAGCTCGATTCACTCACCACAAGTCATTGCATGACAAGATAAGCATAGCATCATCAAGAAGGCATGTTTGTGAAACAAACCAAGTCAAGAACAAGTCTATAGCATGCAAGGATCAACTATAGCAACCTTGGTAAAATTGAATAACATGTAAACAATCTGCCAGGAAACATTTGAAGCAAAAGTAGAGCACGAAAATGACATGCTAGACTACTCCATAATTGCAACAATAGGCATGAATGGATAGACAAAAACCATATGTTCAAAACATCCTTACTGAAGTATCTCAAAATATGCATGGATCTCTCTGTAGCATCAAGTTTACATGGCATCAAAATAACAGCAGAACAGAGACTAAAACAGCAACATCACGATGCCTAGTTTGCATGCTTGTGCTAGTCACCACATTAATCACAAAAATACATGGTAAGCACCTCTGTAAATAAGACATGACATAGCTCAGAACACCTGTAGACATCAACCTCATAGGATGCACACATCAATCATGGCAAAAATGACAAAAGAGCTCGTTCTGATAACAGACAGCAGAAAACATCATAAAGCATTCTTACAACGATGATTCAGGTATCAAGATGAGCTCAAATGAATATAATGCAATGGAATGAAATGATGTACTCGTTGAGACGAACAATTTGACATATTATACGCACGAAACGGAGCTACGGATGCAGAGATACGATGCGTCGAACATGCCATGAAAATATTAGCAGATTCGGGGACTTAGCAGTTTTTTAGGAAAAAAACAGACGGGCGTGTATAGCTATATCTCGCACGGGCGGGGAAAAGACGGGCGCTCACCATGCGGGCCGTGGCCCAAGACAGGGAGGAAGGAGGAGATGGGGAGGCGCGACCTGGACAGGGCGCTCACCGGCGGCGGGGCTCCGACGATGGTGGCACTGCGACGACGGCGGGGCGGCACACGGGGACGAGATGGACGGCGGCGCACGGGCGGGCTTCGTGCGGGCGGCGGCGGGCGCGATCGGGCTTCGCGCGGGCCCGCGATGGGCTCGGCGGGCCGCGGCCGGGGGGGAGGCTGAGAGGCGACGTGGCGGCGCGTGAGTGGAGGAGGGAGGCGGCGGGGCTGACGTGGCGACTTGGGATTGGACGAAGCGATGTGTCTGGTGGACATGTCCGGCGCGGATGGACATGTCCGGCGGCGCGGTGGAGAAGGGGCTAGGGTTTCGGGGGTTTGGACTGCGAAATTTTTGGGGGAGGTCTAGTTTTATAGGTAGAGGGAGCTAGGAGAGTCCAAATGAGGAGCGGTTTTCGGCCATGCGATCGTGATCGAACGACCGAGAGCATGGAGGGGAGTTTGCTGGGCTTTGGGCCACTTTGGAAGGGTGTTGGGCTGCAAGGAGAAGGGGGGTTACGGTTACCCGGTTAACCGTTGGAGTATCAAACGACCTCCAAATGGCACGAAACTTGACAGGCGGTCTACCGGTGCTATACCAAGGCCGCTTGGCAAGACTCGGTCCATTCCGAGAAACTTTAACACCCGCTCACGAAGAGAGGCAAGAAGGGGATGCCTGGGAGCATAGGAGCGCCGGATCGCGAAACGGACAATGGGAAAAATGCTCGGATGCATGAGACGAACCCGTATGCAAAATGAAATGCACATGATGACATGATAAAATGCCACACGCAAGCAAATGACATGGCAGCGACGGCGAATAACTGGCAGACACCTGGCGCATCGAATCCGGGGCGTTACAACACTCCTCCACTAACAAGAGATCTCGTCCCGAGATCTTAGGATCGAGACGGAAGGGAAAAGGGATGAGGTGAAACAAGAGCTCAAGAGAAGAAGCAAAGAATCGAGAGCACTCGAGAAGAAGAGATAAAGGACGAGAAAGACAAGAATCGAAAGCTCGCGGAATCAAATAGACTATGAAACCACTCCGGTTAGAATGAGATAAGAAACGAATAAGACTGAAAGAATTTAGGGCACTCCGGCTGAAGATGGAAGGAATAGAACGTGAACTTAAGAGGATGGAATGATACTTGATGAAGACATGACACAAAACCTCCGGAAAGAATTGGAAGAAAGGAATGAAAAGAACTTAGAAGGAAGGGTTGAATGGGGTTGTTGAGAAAATCAACAACGAAAGAATAAGCTTGTTGTGGACTTATGGATAGCATCTTAAAATTATGAGGTGATCTCCGACCACAAGCAGAAATGATTGGATAGCTGAGAATAACGAAGAAATGCAAAACTCCACTTCAAAAGAATATGGAGAATTAATTACACTTCAAGATGCGAGAAGAAAAGATAGTTGAACTCCACCAACAAGAATCTTGATGAACTCTTGAACAATGAATTAAATCATGAAGAACCACCATGAAGAACTCCGGTAACAAAAGGATGATGAAATAGGAAGAAGGAATAAAGAATAAGATTAAAGCCTTGCGATGATTTAGATGGAGGTTCCGACGAAATGGCTGAGAAAATTTGAACTCCGGAAAAGAAAAGATGAAAACACTTGGAACTAGAATTTATTCATCAAGAACAAACTCCGAAGGAAGGGGATTACTCACTTTGATGAAATAAGAATAAGATTTATTGTATGTTTATCCTTCATCAAATTAAATTGATGACTAGCAATGGATTTCGCCTACTACTTATTCTTCTTGAAAAGGATTGAGAAGTGACATGTCGCAAACTTGAGAAGGTCTTCATGAACCACCCGTAGGATTGGAATGAACGAATGAATTAAAATGATAATCAAGGAAAAAGAATCTTGGACGAACCACCGTAAGAATTCGAAAATGACTGACGAAAGAGAATGAATCACCGGGAAGAATTAGAAGAACAAATATGCTCGAGGGGATTTAGATGCAAAAGGACAAAGAGATCATGAGCTTATTAAAGAACACTTGAACGAAGCACCGGAATAATTGGATAACGGTGACTGGAATGATGGCCTCCAGTGAAAACAAATGGAAAAACAACTCCTGACATACTCCGGATGGGTGAGAAAAGAATAACTTACAAATGGAATAATTCGAGAGGATGATATGAAGCTAGAACCACGAAACTTCGAGAGAACGGACAAGACTTAGAAGGAACTCTTCTTCGATCTTCAAATGACGACGGGAAACACACCACCAAAATTACTGAGATACTCCGGGAGAATGAAAAGCGAAGGGGTTGAGCCAACAATGAAAAGAGTATGAAAATGATCTTGGAGAAGGCATGTGACTGATGGAATCCATTCTTACGTCACGCTTGAAAAGAATTGAGAATAACTCCGGGAGAATTAGAAGAGTCAGGTAAGATCCTGGGAAAAGACCTGTGGGTTAGGGCCCACTGAAGAGAACAACACCGTTGAAAAGGATTGTTGAAAAGATTGATGATGCACCGGAACAATAGAAATATTTGAATGAGGTGACAACCTCGAATTAATTGGAACACAGACGAATCTCCTGAGATGTCTTGAGGACTCCGGAAGGATAAACTGGCGAGAGGAGAACGAGCAGGGAAAACACTTGATCGAAGGAAAAAGAATATGATCAACCCGAAAAATAGAATTGAATCCACCGGAAAAGAGATGAAGAATGTCGAACAAAACGAGAATTCACCGGTTGAAAGGATTTACAGAAGACTGAAAAGGTTCCGCACGAATGAGATAGATGGTCGAGAGGGAGTCCGACTCGGGAAGAAAAAGGGTGGTAGGGCGGGAAAACAAAGACAACTTGGAAGGGGAAACGACGAATAACTTGAAGAGGAAACACCGGTTGAAATCATTGAGGAAAGAAAGCAAGGTTCCTTACCAGAGCGACGAAGAGGCTGAGGAGTAAAAAGAATTCCTACTCTCCGATATAAATAGACTCCGAAAACAGTTTTCATCTAGACTCAACAACGGCCAAACTACCGATCAATCAAGGGGGGCTCCTAGGGTCGGTCGAGGCTCTGATACCAACTTTTCATGCCCAATATGCGACCCTATCCAAAAGGAACTCGACGGTCCCACCAAGGATAGACCCGCATATTGAAACGCTTTTGCAAGGTGGATATCATTACATCAACATTACATAATAGATGGGGATACATACATAAGGCATACAATGCCACACGAATACAACATCACAATACATAAGAGCATCATCCGACTGCGGATGAAACACAAACAGAAACTCTAACGACATCCACCCTACTAGCCCAGGCTGCCGACCTGGAACCTATCCCCTGATCGAAGAAGAAGAAGAAGAACTCAACGCAAGCAAGCATCGCTCTCGCGTCATGATCATCGCACAACCTGTACCTGCAACTATTGTTGTAGTAATCTGTGAGCCACGAGGACTCAGCAATCCCATTACCATGGGTATCAAGACTAGCAAAGCTTAAAGGGAAAGGAAGGGTAAAGTGGTGAGGTTGCAGCAGCGACTAAGCATATATGGTGGCTAACATACGCAAATAAGAGCGAGAAGAGAGCAAGCGGAACGGTCGTCAACTAGTAATGATCAAGAAGTGATCCTGAACTCCTACTTACGTCAAACATAACCCAGAAACCGTTTTCACTTCCCGGACTCCGCCAAAAAGAGACCATCACGGCTACACACGCGGTTGATGCGTTTTAATTCGGATCTGGTGTCAAGTTATCTACAACCGGACATTAAAAAATTCCCATCTGCAAATAACCGCAGGCACGACTTTCGAAAGATTATACCCTGCAGGGGTGTCCCAACTTAGCCCATGACAACCTCTCGCGATCAATGAAGGAATAGACCTTCTCCCAGGAAGACCCGATCAGACTCGGAATCCCGGTTTACAAGACATTTCGACAATGGTAAAACAAGACCAGCAAAGCCTCCCGCTGTGCCGACAAATCTCGATAGGAGCTGCACATATCTCGTTCTCAGGGCACACCGGATTGTCCAAACTTCCGGTAGGCCAGCCCAGAGTTGCCCCTGGTGGCCACCGGCGGCTGACAGGTTGGACCAACACTCACAACGAGCACTGGCCCGGGGGGTTAAAATAAAGATGACCCTCGAGAGCGCGACTCCCAAGGGAAAAAGGGCTAGGTGAGGCAAATGGTAAAACCAAGGTTGGGCCTTGCTGGAGGAGTTTTATTCAAAGCGAACTGTCAAGGGGGTCCCATAAATCACCCGACCGCGTAAGGAACGCAAAATCCAGGAACATAACACCGGTATGACGGAAACTAGGGCGGCAAGAGTGGAACAAAACACCAGGCAAAAGGCCGAGTCTTCCACCCTTTACCAAATATATAGATGCATTAATAATATAAGAGATATTGTGATATCCCAACCAAAATCCTGTCCACCATGGAGAAATCTTCAACTTCACCTGCAACTAGCAACGCTATAAGAGGGGTTGAGCAAAGCGGTAACATAGCCAAACAACGGTTTGCATAGGAAGGGTGTCAAAGGTTAGAGGTTCATGGCAATTTGGGATGGCTTGATAAACAGATAATAGGTATCGCAGCATAGCGATAGAACGAAGCAACTAGCAGAGCAATGATAGTAGTGAGATCCAGGGTAGCGGTCATCTTGCCTGAAATCCCGCAAGGAAGAAGAACGAGTCCATGAAGAAGACGAACGGATGAAGCCACAAAGACGAACCAAGCGTAGACGAACGAATCCTCACGATCGCAACGAAACATGAACTATCGAAAAGAAGCACACAACATAGTAAACACACCACACATGAACAAGGCATGATGCACAACAAGCATGATGCATGAAAAAACTACATGAGGCTACTCATGGCAAGAGATGATGCACACAAGAACAACACATCCAGGCAAGTTTAAATGAGGTCGGGAACAACATAGAACTAAACCGGTAAGTCCTCATGCAAATTTCGAAATTGGTCCAGATCTGAATAAACCTTATCTTCAAGCTGTTAAACAGCAAGTTAAGATGCACAAAGATGATCTACATGAGATTCTAGTCAAGTTACATATAACGTTCATTTAGTTCGGAGCTACGGCCTAGAAGATATGAGCAAAACAAGTTAAACATGGCATTCATGCAAAATGCACCCAAACATCAAGCAAACACCTCAAAACATGGATGCAACATGATAATATGAAACTACATGCAATTCTAAGCAAGTTTCATATAGAGCACACTCAAAACGGAGCAACGGTTCAACACACACACTATATAAGTTTGAAGGACAAGCTGTCCAAAACAGCAACTAGGCATATTGCAAGCATCAAAACTATAAGCTACAGCACCACAACATGATAACAAAAGGCATGGACATGAAGTACAGGTAAAGCATTACAAAACATGAACATTGAGCTATCTCCAGAAATCACTAGAACATGCTCAAACACATATGGTAAGATTGCAAGTTATAACAATTTCAGACTTTGCAGAAAATAACATCACGATGCAACGTTTAGAGCTATCAAACAACATATTACAGGAACTTATCATGGCAAACAAAGGCATGGCATGAATCTACTAAATGCATAGATCAAAAGACCCTTACTGACCATAAGCCAAAAAGGATCAGAAAATATGATGGCACCCACGTGAACATGGCAAGTTATAATACAGATTCATACATGGCAGGAACAGAATCATGAAGGCATGTAAATGAGCTTGTGCAACTCACTAAAGAGCAATACATGGCATGGCAAGGCACCCAACAGTAAGAAGACATATTTTTGAAGCTAATCATGGCAATAGCAAGGTCATAGGGTGCATGGAACACTAGCAACAATCATGGTAACAACTGAACTTAATGTTAACAGGCTGACAGCAACATTATCAAGCAACTTTAGAGCAAGATTACAACAAGCTACAGCAACCTATAAATGCAACCAGGGGCATGGATGGATAGAGGATGACATGTAGATCAAAACATGTTTATAGAACATCTCCAGATTATGCATAGAATGGTTAGTAGCAACATGTTTATATAGCATCACGAAATAACAAATTCAGCCTAGCAAAACAACAACATCATGTACACTACTTAACAAGCTCGATTCACTCACCACAAGTCATTGCATGACAAGATAAGCATAGCATCATCAAGAAGGCATGTTTGTGAAACAAACCAAGTCAAGAACAAGCCTATAGCATGCAAGGATCAACTATAGTAACCTTGGTAAAATTGAATAACATGTAAACAATCTGCCAGGAAACATTTGAAGCAAAAGTAGAGCACGAAAATGACATGCTAGACTACTCCATAATTGCAACAAGAGGCATTAATGGATAGACAAAAACCATATGTTCAAAACACCCTTACTGAAGTATCTCAAAATATGCATGGATCTCTCTGTAGCATCAAGTTTACATGGCATCAAAATAACAGCAGAACAGGGACTAAAACAGCAACATCACGATGCCTAGTTTGTATGCTTGTGCTAGTCACCACATTGATCACGAAAATACATGGTAAACACCTCTGTAAAGAAGACATGACATAGTTCAAAACACCTATAGATATCAACCTCATAGGATGCACACATCAATCATGGAAAAAATGACAAAAGAGCTCGTTCTAATAACAGACAGCAGAAAAACATCATGAAGCACTCTTACAACAATGATTCAGGCATCAAGATGAGCTCAAATGAATATAATGCAATGGAATGAAATGATGTACTCGTTGAGACGAACAATTTGACATATTATACGCACGAAACGGAGCTATGGATGCAGAGATACGATGCGTCGAACATGCCATGAAAATATTAGCAGATTCGGGGACTTGGCAGTTTTTCAGGAAAAAACAGACGGGCGCGTATAGCTATATCTCGCACGGGCGGGGAAAAGATGGGCGCTCGCCATGCGGGCCGTGGCCCAAGACGGGGAGGAAGGAGGAGATGGGGAGGCGTGACCTGGACAGGGCGCTCACCGGCGGTGGGGCTCCGACGATGGTGGCACTGCGGCGACGGCGGGGCGGCACACGGGGACGAGATGGACGGCGGCGCACGGGCGGGCTTCGTGCGGGCGGCGGCGGGCGCGGTCGGGCTTCGCGCGGGCCCGCGATGGGCTCGGCGGGCCGCGGCCGCGGGGGGAGGCTGAGAGGCGACGTGGCGGCGCGTGAGTGGAGGAGGGAGGCGGCGGCGCTGATGTGGCGACTTGGGATTGGACGAAGCGATGTGTCTGGCGGACATGTCCGGCGCGGATGGACATGTCCGGCGGCGCGGTGGAGAAGGGGCTAGGGTTTCGGGGGTTTGGACTGCGAAATTTTTGGGGGAGGTCTAGTTTTATAGGTAGAGGGAGCTAGGAGAGTCCAAATGAGGAGCGGTTTTCGGCCACGCGATCGTGATCGAACGACCGAGAGCATGGAGGGGAGTTTGCTGGGTTTTGGGCCACTTTGGAAGGGTGTTGGGCTGCAAGGAGAAGGGGGGTTTACGATTACCCGATTAACCGTTGGAGTATCAAACGACCTTCAAATGGCACGAAACTTGACAGGCGGTCTACCGGTGCTATACCAAGGCCGCTTGGCAAGACTCGATCCATTCCGAGAAAGTTTAACACCCGCTCACGAAGAGAGGCAAGAAGGGGACGCCGGGGAGCATAGGAGCGCCGGATCGCGAAACGGACAAGGGGAAAATGCTCGGATGCATGAGACGAACCCGTATGCAAAATGAAACGCACATGATGACATGATAAAATGCCACACGCAAGCAAATGACATGGCAACGATGGCGAATAACTGGCAGACACCTGGCGCATCGAATCCGGGGCGTTACAGAGATGTCCGCATCCGCAACGTCGAGTTGCCTCTTAAGCTCGGCAACTCCATCAGTCCGGCTGGCCACCGAACGTTCTGCCACCTACGTAGGAAAGGCGACAATCTATAACTAAGATTATGATCCTCGGCACGCTGCCATTTTTGACAGCATACCAAGTCTCAGGGGCTACTATCTATACAGGGCGCACTTCATGTGCAAAACTGTCAAAAGGTATGTCATTTTTTGCGTACCTCAAATCCCGTCAGCAAACTTCCGACGGCCTCACACAACCCGCTTTCGGCGGACGAGATCCTCTCAATCACCATACTCATTAATGTGTGGTGATCTTTTGAGATAGACGCCCTCTTGAGCAAATCATGCAGCTCCACCGGCCGTACTCCAATGGGTGCCGAACTCTCTGGCCCCGCCGGACTCGGGTAGACCCTCCGCGACGACACCTCAGGGTCGTCCGCCCCGCACGACGGGGCGGCAGATGGAGGCGTTTCGCTCTCCATCATCTCCGGACGAAGGTCTCCCGAAGATGAGCTGTGCTGAGATGGGCTGAGATCCGAACTACAAGATGAAAACTTCGGTTACCCTTAGAAATTAAGCAGGGGTGTCCACTATTACAAAATTCCCCCTTTTTTACTTACGGCTCGCTGGAGGGCTGATTCCTCGGAGGAGACAGTACGGCCGGGGCTCTTCCCAGCACAGGACCTCCCGGTACAGATTTCTTTCCCCGCTTTGAGGCCTTGGCCCCCGGGTCTTCGGAAGCGGTCCTCTTCTCCCCCTGGAAGGAGGGACTCTCGATTCCTCCCTTACTGAAAGCCTCCTTGGCAGAGGTGGTAGTTCCCTTGTGCCCCCCTTTGCCCTCCTCCGAAGGTGCAACCTCCAACATTTTAATTAACACGGGATCTTGCGTGGTCTCAGGGAGGGGGCCGGACACCGTATCAGTTTTGCTTGCGCTATCCACTCCTGTCCAAGGGATAGCTGGTTAAAAGGCAAACCCACCATAAATAGATGGACGATGTGTCCGGACACAGGGCTACTTACTTGAGTATCCGGGCAATTGCAGCTTAGGCCAGCATCCTCGGTCAAGTCCGGACGCATCTCTTGCGATCTGAAGAACAGTTTGTACATCTCCGCGGGTGTCAAACCCATGAAGTGTTGAAGAGCTCGTGGCCCCTCCGGATTAAATTCCCACAGGTGGAGGGGGCGACGTTTGCAGGGCAGTAGGCACCGGATCAGCATAACCTGTACCACTACGACCAGATTGATCTCCCTTTCTTGGAGACCTCGAATCCGGTCCTGCAACAGGGGTACGTCTTTGGACGGCCCCCAGTCACGCCCCTTGTTGACCCATGACGTCAACTGTTGTGGAGGGCCCGAGCGGAAGACGGGCGGCGGCCTCTGCCTGCTGCCCCTGGGAGCGGTGATATAGAACCACTCCTATTGCCACAGGCCGAGCTCCTCCTGAAAAGAGCCCTCGGGCCATGGAGCATCGGCTCTCTTGCTTATAACTGCCCCGCCGCACTCTGCCTGACGCCCCTCAATCATCTTCGGCTCCACGTTGTAGGTTTTGAGCCACAAGCCTAAGTGAGGGGTAGTGCGGAGGAAGGCTTCACAGACGACAATGAATGATGAGATATGGAGGATGGACTCCGGAGCCAAGTCATGGAATTCCAGCCCATAGTCAAACATGAGCCCCCTCACGAAGGGATCCGTCGAGAAGCCTAAACCCCGACGGAGGTAAGACACGAACACGACGCTCTCACCAAGCTCGGGAGTCGGAATAACCTGCCCTCGGGCAGGCAGCCTATGCAAAATCTCGTAGGTTAAGTACCTGGCATCTCTCAGCTTTAGCACGTCCTCTTCCGTGACGGAGGAGGGCATCCACCGGCCTCGTAGGTCGGGGCCGGACATTGTCGAAGATCGAAGGTACCCGAATCTGGAGCCCTGGGTGTTGGAACTCGGGGCGAGGGGCGGATTCGATAGAGGATTGAAGGAAAAGAACGGGCCTTGGTCTCATTATAAAGAGGAAGAATACCAAGAGCCGTCCCCATGACCGTTTGGAACCCGCCTTCGATGGAGGGGGCGTGGCAACGGGCACGGTTGGGTTACCCACGTCCGTATTGATGGGAATCCCGAAATAAGGAGAACACGATCTCTGCTTCGACAACACGTGCCAAGGAAACCGCTTCGCTAAATGTGCTGAGGTGGTACAATAAAAACGATTCTAGTAAAGGCTTGGTAGAGGTGTGACGTCATGCCACAAAATACGTCAGCAGATTGAACTTGTGTGAATATTATTCTCTCTACGGTTATACGTGGAATTTATTTTTGCAGAGCCGGACACTATCCTGGTGTTCACAATCTTCTATAAATTATTCGGAGGAAGAACCCGCCTTGCAATGCCGAAGACAACATGCGCGCCGGACTCGTCATCATTGAAGCCTGGTTCATGGGCTACTGAGGGAGTTCCGGACTAGGGGGTGTTCGGATAGCCGAACTATCATCATCGGCCGGACTCCAAGACTATGAAGATACAAGATTGAAGACTTCGTCCCGTGTTCGGATGGGACTTTCCTTGGCGTGGAAGGCAAGCTTGGCGATACGGATATGTAGATCTCCTACCATTGTAACCGACTCTATGTAACCCTAGCCCTCTCCGGTGTCTATATAAACCGGATGGCTTTAGTCCATAGGACGAACAACAATCATACCATAGGCTAGCTTCTAGGGTTTAGCCTCCTTGATCTCGTGGTAGATCCACTCTTGTAACACACATCATCAATATTAATCAAGCAGGACGTAGGGTTTTACCTCCATCAAGAGGGCCCGAACCTGGGTAAAACATCGTGTCCCTTGTCTCCTGTTACCATCCGCCTAGACGCACAGTTCGGGACCCCCTACCCGAGATCCGCCGGTTTTGACACTGACACGGAGCATCCTACGATCATCCCCATGGACCTACCTATGTTTCCCCAAGTGCCAAGTGGACTGATGACATGAGCATGTGCAAGAGCTCTTGAGACCGAGGTGACACCTTTCCTTAGCGACATTCCGTATGAACCACGTGAGACATGGTTGCTACCTCAACCCGGAATGCTATGTGTGCTTAGGTACCAAGAAGATCCTCTCGGAGATGCTTGGAATGGTGGACAAGTCCACAAGTGCAAGTACGACGACACACAAGAAGGAGGACCGTCGAGATGCTACAGGACCTAAACATCCGGCCCCAGGAGACTTCAACCATAGCAGCAACCCATACGCCAAACATCTACAGGCATCGGACATCTGGCCCGACGCTCGGGAATCCGGCCCCCTCTATCCAGAGAGCGTCTGGAAATGGCCGAAGCCGGCCCGGACATCCGGCCTTGTCTGCGCATAATAAACGTGATGAAGGCCCATGTACCCTCCAACTCGCTCCCAACTTGTACTAGCACTATATATAGACCTCTCCCCTCTCCATCTAGGGTCAACAAAGGATTAGCTCATTGAGATAGACCTTTGCTCATCCACTTACCCCTACTCCCATGGAGATCAAGGCCTCCATGTGAGAAGATCCCCCAAGTGGATTCAAGACCCCTTTCATGGGAAGATCGTCCTTCGATTCAATACATCTTTCCTCACGGATTGGGATGAACTAGCTACCGTTTGTATCCTCCCTTGTTAACTTCGGATCATGTATCTCTCCGTGTGTATGCGGATATAGCCCATGTGTGATTGTGTCTTGTCTATTTGAGTCATTTCCCTCTTGTGTTATTCGTGTTCTTCCCCGTCTTCCCCTCCAATCGTGAAAGATCGGCCCCACTCCACATCACTCATGGGCAGTATGGACGAAAAGAAATGCGCGCACTCATGGAGAATGTACCTGATCCATAGCACAGTATGTTAAATGGGCAGTTGATGTAGCAACAGATCTCTCGGGTACATGAAACCAACAAGCTGGCAAACCGATCAAGGAGCAACATAAGTGGAAACCCCGAGAGGAGAGCTTCATTAAAATTAACGTGGACACTGCCTTTTATGAAGATACTCATGAAGGGGGTACAGGTCTTGGTGTGTGTTCGGACCCATGAAGGGACTTTGATTAGAGCACAAGCCATTTAGTATGAAGCGAGTCTTAATGCAAAATCAATGAAAGCATATGCCATTAGAGATGGCATACAACTAGTTTCTGATATAGGTATCAAAGAGTTATAATTGAAGCAGATGCCGAATAGGTTGTTAAACGCTGCAATTCTCCTGGTGTAGACCGGTCGGAAATAGTTGCCATTGTCAGCAATATTCAAAAGCTTTGCGAAAACTTTGAGGAACTTTGTTTGGCCTTCACAACAAAAGAAACAAAAGCTCATCTTTGCGCTAAACATTGTAGTTCCTTTGGGAGAAGATGTCTTTGGATAAACTATATTTCATCCTTCCTTATGAGTTGTGTATTAAAAGAATGTAATTCCGTTAACTAATCAATAAAGCTCTTGATTCCAACTTTTTTGCTATGGTAAAAAATCTGACATTAGATCCGTAGAGAAATCCAAAGAAAATATAAATACAATATACTACTCCCTCCGTTCCAAAATATAGCGCGTCCACGCTTTTCGAGGTTCAACTTTGACCATAAATTTAACCCACGAGACCGACTGCGGCGGGATCAAAAATTATATAATTAAAAACTTTTTTTGAATACGAATTCATTGGTATAATTTTTTCGCCCGCCGCAGTCGGTCTTGTTGATTAAATTAATGGTCAAAGTTGAAGCACGGAAACCGAGGACGCGCTATATTTTGGAACGGAGGGAGTAGTACCAACAACAGCATGCCAGTTTTCTCTCAAAAAAGAACCATCAGCTTGCCAATTATTGTTATCTCGAGAGTCCAGAATCATCAACCAGCTCAGTCCGTCCGCTGTGATTGCTCAAGAGAAAAACTATCATTTCGCCTACATGATCCGCCCCCAAAACGTCCCTCCATTAGAATAAAACCAGGAGCCAAGCTAATTGCACACGCAATCCATATCTGCCGCTACTTGCAACATCGAAACGAGGCTCATTTGGCATTACCGCTACTTTTCGTAAATATTTTTTTATTTCTGTTATCAGAGAATATAGGTACCAATTGGCTTGAAGCTCTTCTTTTGCTGGCACAGCAACTTTTTACTGCTATACCTCGTCTGAAAGAAGCTTTTTACTACCTCAGGAAAAAACCTATTTAGACTAGCCACAGTGGGAGTAACTTCAGCAGTAACATCGAGTCCAACTCAGTAAATTTACTTATGTGACAGTGAGTTAATGAGGAGAGAGATAGTTATAGTAACTTAGTTAGTTACTGTAACATCACATGTTTCAATGCAATATGAGTCTATAACCTAATAAATGAAGCTTTGCATGTTACCACACTCATGTTACTACCCACTATGAAGGTAGTAACATAGTCTAGAAATATGTGTATGTTACTAGTATATGTTACTACCCATTGTGGCTAGTCTTACTGCTAGTGCGGGTTACAGCTTACAGGTGTCGTCATCCGTGTGGTGTGTCAGAAAAGAGTACAGTCGGTGCGGCCTTGCGATTGCAGCCGTTGATGTGCCGCCAAGGTCGTCAGCACCCACCGGCGCGACCCCGGAACACACGACGGGACAAGTGCGAGGGACGCTAGCCTAGATGACGTACTGGAAGTGGGACGTTTCCCGCACAAGAAAACAAGGGTGTGTCCCTCCCGTCGCCCAAGTGGGCGCACAAAAAGAAATCTCACGTCCCACTCACCATCTACGCGGCTGGCCACCACGACGGCCCCTCCCTCCCTTTTTCTCTCCCACCCCCGACTGCCTACCAACACCAAACCGCAGCACACAGCGCCACCGCGACTGCGCCACTCCTTGCGTTCCGAGTGACAGAGGCCATGGCGCTCGCCACCTCCCACCACCGCCACCTCGTCCGCCCCGCCGCCGCGGCCCCTCGCGTGCCGCTGCGTCCCCTCCGCTTCGCCGCCCCCCGATCTCTCCCGAGGTGAGCGATCTGAGCCGCCCTCAGCGCGCTCGGTTTTTCCCGATTCTGAACCCGGTCCTGTGATGTGATCCCTGTCCCTCCTACTGTGTACTGTGCCTCGCCGCGCCTCGCTAGCTGTTGTTGGATTGGTTCGAGTCTAGGACGATCGGGGTGGCGCTTTCTGAATGAGAGCGGAGCCAGTGCTGCCTTCGATCAGTTTGGGGCTTGGAACGGGATCACTCGATTGATCCCGTTTCGTCGCTGCGGTTCCACTTTCCCCACTGGGTTGAATAATGGGACGTATATTGTTGAAAGGTGAACCATGATGTGTCGTTTAGCGTTTCGGTTCTGCGAACTAGTCATCTGCTCGGTAGATTAGCTTAGCTCGGGGAAATCCTATGGGAGGAATAGATGCTACCGTTGACTTCACGATGTGTTGCTCGGTTGTTCACGGCCTTCCTAGATGAGTATGCATTCTATCTCAGAGGCCATAAATCCATGATTATCCTATAACTTTGAGACTTAGATTGGATATGATTGTGATGTGCTCTCTATTGTTATGTCTGACAAAGAATAGTTCCAACTATTCCTGTTCAAATGTTGAGGCCTGTAAGCCTGTTACATATTTGCATTCGTTTGCACTGAATTCGGTGCATGGATGTGGAAATATGACGTGTCAAATTTGAAGTTGTAGTAACCATTTTGTTAGGAGCAGTAGAATGAACGCAATTAAGAAGGAAATTTTATGCATAGAATAGAATTGCAGCTTTCATCCGAATTGGACCAGCAGAAAGTAAAAAATGCACTTTGGTTTCTTTCTTGTAAGATGTAAACGGATAAATGACAAGTGAGGACCAATTTTCCTGCACAACGGATTTCCGATTGCTCTGTCTGTTTTCTCTCAAAAGGCTATATCTTCATTTTAAGATACGATGTGCAAAGCCCAGTTGTGCTCAGTTCATATTTGTGCTGGAAGAAGTGCCAAACAAGGACGTGGTGCATCTACAGACCGGGAGTGCAGCTGCAGCGCAAGGTTCCTGACTTCTTTCGCTCCTGCCAGTCTCCAGACTCCAGGGAGCTGCCTCGTTAAGAATCGAATCCACCAGGTCCTGACAGGACTAGTGCACCATTGAAAACACATGAATTCTAGCTGTGTTCATATGTGAACCTACATAATGATAACTATATTTTGAGTAAAATTTTGTGCTTATAACCAGGAAATCTGTAAAGGGTAGTGGCACAAGTCTTCTGCCTTCCGTGTTTTTAGATAAATCATGATACCGTTCTGAGTTTCTCATGCTTTAATTAATTGTCTGTATTGGCTGTGCTGCCAATGCCCTCTGCAGTATATCAGTGTTCTGTCCTACATTGTTTCCATGTGCTAATATTTTTTAAATTTTCCCATCCTTCTAGGATTTGTTGCCAATCTATCAACTCAGCTAACGTCTTGGGAGCTTCCTCAATGGTATATTTGCATGACTACATCTCTCAAATTACCACAACTTTGTGGAACATATGGACTGTGGCACTGCAGTATATTCTTCAGCCTTGCAAATTCGCATAAAAATGTGTCTAAGACTCGTATTCCTGAGCAATGAAGTATTTCTGGAGAACTCAGACCACTTTCAGTTTTAGAAAATCTCAGTCTACCTATTAGGTCTCACTGTAAAATTTATTCTTCTGAGGGCTGACGTGAAGCAATATGGTCCTAGACATCAGGCGTCAAAGTAGTTCTGCTTATACCAAGAGTTGCTCATATTTCAACAATTCATTGTATGGATAGAGATGCCAACATTCTGATATACTCAAATTATTAGTTTTTTCTTTGGAAAGTGCTTTTTTTATTCTCGGCATTTTTGTTCTTCTTACATGCTGACATTCTATTATTTGAACACATACTCAACTGATGATTTCAAATGTGCATTTTTGAAAAACAAATCTATATCACAGACAGCTGACGACGCAGTTCCACAACCAGTTGTACTGATAGACCAAGACTCAGACCGTGATGCAACCATTGTGCAGCTGAGTTTTGGAGATCGTTTGGGGGCACTACTTGATACGGTATGCATTTTATTGTGCCGGGGATGCCGTTTTTTTGGTCTGGCCTTGCTTAGATATGCTTTAATGATTTATAAGTTACAGATTTTCTGTATCTATAAATTATTGCGTCGTGGTGTTCACTGTTTGCAGATGAAGGCACTCAAGGACCTGGGCCTTGATGTGACGAAAGGAAGTGTGGCAACTGATTCATCTGTCACACAAACAAAGTTCCACATCATGCGATTGTGGGTGCATGCAACTTTCTGTTTGCTGCAATTTCTTATACAGTGTTTAGTTATTTGTTTGCACTTCGAGAAGTAAAGGAGGGTATATGTATGCTTGATTCATCACTTTTGGATGCTACACTTTGTGCAACTGTGCAATATCCATATATTATTACTGATATTTTAGTTTAGCTGCCTTATGGTCTATTTTCTGTAATTACCATTGAACACATTGCACATGCATTCATCAAAGTACTGTTTCTCTCTTTTTTTTTCCTGGCTTAATGGAAGGATGTCTTGACACACTAAAATTTCAAAATATTCCTTAGAAATTGCACCTGTGATTATCATACTAAGACAGTTGTGATGATTTGGTCATGTTCTAATATTATTTATCTGTTTATACCATCTGTCTCTGTCCAGAGGGCGTAAGGTTGAGGACCCTGACATGTTGGAAACAATACGACTGACCATCATTAACAACCTTCTGCAGTATCATCCCGTATGTTTCAGAATTCAAGTTCTTCAGTTGTGTTTTACATTTTGGTGTTTGGTAGCTTTAGATTAGTTATCATTTTGCTTAATCGAAATATCAGAATAATATGCAATATGTGTATAGGAATCAAGCGAGAAGCTAGCTATGGGTGAATTTTTTGGAATTAAAGCCCCTGAGAAGAAGGTGAGTTCGGTAGATGTTCTCATCCTGCTAATTCAGCACTGATGCTGGTCCATGCTTTTGTTAGGCATATTTTCTTTTTAGGGATGGGTTTTCCTCGGTGTTTACACACTGGATATTTGAAAACAGACATCCAAGTGTTGTGCTGTTAATTTTAATTTTTCCCTATATCTTGAGCAATTAATTAATTTATGTTCTCTATGCAGGTTGATGTTGACGTTGCAACACATGTAATTGTGCAAGATGATGGACCGAAAAGAAGGTTTGATCATGATAGCTTCTAATTATTGTATGCCGCTTGTGTAGCATGATGTCAGCATGTACGGTGACTAATTAGTTGCCATGCATATTATCCCATATATGTTAGTTCTGTGGCATGCACATGCATGGTTTTGTATGTGGTGCACTATTCCTGCACATTGGCGAACTAAATTCACTAGTACGTTATAGTTGTCATATGGTGACATCACACATATGTTACACCACGGTTTGCCGTGTGGTTGTATCTTGTATATGTACCAAAGCACTATTCGTACACATTTGGCAAACTAAATCTCTAGCTATCCCCTGCTAATGCTGCCAAAACTAATATTCACGTGATCGTTACCTAGTATCATAATGGAGGGTTTTACATGGGCAGTGACTACATTTTCTTGAGGCCTAGTTATCTTGTTGAGCATTGAAATTTTAAATCACCGACATAGTTTCCCATAAAAAGAATCACCTGACAAAATAAGCAGGTGTGTTTGACTAGTACTCCCTCCGTCCGAAAATACTTGTCACCAAAATAGATAAAAAGAGATGTATTTCGAACTAAAATACGTCTAGATACACCGCCTTTTATCCATTTTGATGACAAATATTTCTGGACGGAGGGAGTAGTAAGGTATGTGCCTCCCAAGTTTGGGCCAAGCTGCAAAATTTTGTTCTTGTGTTGGAGGCATCCTTGCATTATAAACATGTCTAGGCTAGTCGGGTTCAGGCATTATCGTACATCTCTCATAGGACACCTTTAAAATGAAAAATGGGATGGTTTGGTATAGAAAGGACAGGCTAGGTACAGATCGGACTGCTGGATTTGGTTGTGTTTGGGCAATTCGTCATGCTGACGGAACTTGTTGATTCTTGGGTACTGCATCTTGTGTAATACTCCCTCCATTCCAAAATAAGTGTTTTGGGACGGAGGGAGTAGTTGATTGTGTTTGACACAACTTCGTATGTTAAGAAACGAATGTTTTTATCCATTTGCGAAGAATCACATCTTATAGAACCTGAATGATCTGTTTCTCGTTTTTCTTGGTTTGATGTACATCATCTACTTCCTCACCAGTTTTAGTTGAACATGTGCAGCATGCTTTACATAGAGACAGCTGATCGACCAGGCTTACTCTTGGAAGTAATCAAGATCATTACTGACGTAAACGTTGATGTGGGATCAGCTGAGATTGATACTGAGGTATGCCAGTTTCTGCCTCTTTGTTATGGTAGTCACTCAGCTATGAAGGCCCTTCCTTAGGTCATGCCGGTTGTCTTATTCAGGGCTTGGTTGCCAAGGACAAGTTTCATGTGAGTTACAGAGGCGCAAAACTTAACAGCTCGTTATCTCAGGTATATACCCACACCAGGATTAGCACATTTAGTAACCTTCTTGCTCATCTCAGCAATATTGAACTCTTGATAATTCCGTTTTACAGGTGCTGGTTAATTGTTTGCGCTATTACCTCCGGAGGCCCGAGACAGATGAAGACAGCTATTGATGATTGTTCTGTGGCGGCTCGTTTCGAGTTCCTGCCTATGAAGCCTTTTGCACTGCAATTTCTGTTGTAAGCAAAACAAAATATGGCACATGTGTTCCGAAAATGCATTAAAACTGGGGCGTCTGATGCAGTTATGTTCTATGGTCGGACATGTGGCCCTTGGGAGCTTTAGCAGCCCCATCCCACTGGTTTCCTAGAGGAATCACATTGGAAAGCATTCACGCGTGTCGAGTGTGGTCTGTAAGTTCATAGTACTATAATTCATGTGCATGTAAAAAACCAGGTTACGTATGTGAAGATCTTGTCTCTCTTCATGTCATATGGTGACGGGAACTTCTAGCGCCGGCACACAAGTTTACCAGCATGCCGTGTCATTGGTTTGAGGCTGCTGGTCTCGACACTATCTTCCTCCTCTGGACACGGGCTACTGTTCTATCTTCTCCATCAAGTGTGGTGCATGATTCTTCCAGACCTCCACTTTTTTTGATAGCTTCTAGAGCTTCAACTTCCTTCATGTGTGTTAGAGAAACCAGACAAATAGAAATCTTTTGCAAATCTGCCCCTCTGCCCAGTGCAGTGGGCAAAAATGTCATCCTCTAAATCTGAATCTTAGAGCAAACCTTGTTTGCTCACCAACCAGGACAAAGACTTCTCAGGCGCTTCGGTGATGCTAGTGGTTTGCTCACCAACCCATGACAGAAATTTTCCAAGACGCCGTGTGGATGATTTGCAAGATTGTCTCCCTCACTTCCCGGTGAAGATGGGCTCTTTCCCATGCACCTATTGGTACATGATCGAAGTCATTGAAGTACGAGCCGTCCCTAACTTGGCATGCGACGACAACCAATGCTCTCGCGACCGCGGCTGCGTCGGGTGAGCGCGCCGGCGGCGCTGCCTTGGTCTCCTCCCTGCAGCCTCCCCTGCGGCCGTCGGCACCGGATCTGGGAAAGAAGTCCACATCACCCCCCGGGGTTTCATAAACCGACTAATCCACCCCCTCACCTTGAAAACCGGTTAATTAACCCCCCAAGAGCTCTAATACCGGCCAAATCGCCCCCTAATCTCAATTCGGGTGGTATTGGCTGGTGGTTTTGCTTGCGTGGCTCTTCACTATTGCCACGTCGGCTTGGTAGGGGGCGCGAGGCGATATGAGCATGGGCCGCTGGCTGTTCTTAGTTCATCCAATCCCCAATCCTTCATCTCTTCCTCCTCCCCTGTTCGTCGCCATGCCTACCCGGCTGAAGCTAGATGTGCCTTGTTCTCTGGTTCCTCTCCTTCCCTGCTCGCCACCATGGCCGTCCCCTGCTCGTCGCCATGGCCGCCCCACCTCCTTAGTCCCTCCCCCCAACTCCCCAATCTCCCGTGACCTGGAGGCGCCCTGAACATGGACCGCCCTCGCCATGGTTGAACGGCATGTAGTACAGTCTCATCTCGTGAGAATTAATTTGGGACAGTACAGGTGCAGATATGCTGAACTTTAAGCTTTTCTGAAGTCTATGCCCTGTTTTGCTTTCTTTGGGGGAAAAATACGAGTAGAATGCGTCGTTGGTTCGATTTGCTCTTTGTATTTTACTTCTCAAGGGAGACAAGGACTAGGTGTTCCCATCGATTTTGGTTACAAACTGCAGACGCAAAAGGCAAGGAGTGATTTAGCTTACATGAATCCTGTATGATACTAATAACATAGTTTATCTTCAAAAGGATAAGATAATAACAATGGTTTCATTTTCTGTTGGTGAGTGCAGGCTAGAGATCATCAGGGACTCAGGTCAAGCGCTGCAGGTGGAGTGGGGCTAGAAGCTGAACAATTTCACCAAGTCGTTCCTTGTACATGATCCGAATAGACCAAGATTTGGCAGAGCCCAAAAGTGAAGCCTGCTGAGTGCATCCGTACTTGCAGGAAAACTACACACAGAATCCTCCCAGGGGCCCAAATGGTGTACATTATACTCTTTGTAGGCATGTACTGATGCCGTGAGGAGAGAATTCAGCTTACATGAGATTGAGTATTAGTATGTGTAAAACTGTTTTTCTTCTCTTGTTGGTGTTGGTGTCCCAGTTTAGTTGAAAACTAGAGAATTCAGAGAAAGCATTTTATTTAGGGAGTGTACTTCTGAGTCTACAGACTGTTGCATATGCGCAAACATATGTTGCAGGCGCCAGTTTCAATGCGTGGTTTACACAACGAAGGACATGTGTGCTGGGCATGGAGGAGCTGAGCGCCTCACCTGGAGTAGTCGCGCTGCTCTCTTCAAGCGGCGATCATCACGTCTTGCGCCGCCGCCGTGACGCCATCTCGTTGAAAGGAAGGAGGGGTACGAGGCCCAAACAAACAGGAGGAGCAGTTAAGTCCGAGAGCCACCCTACCAAGCCGACGTGGCAATATTGAAGAGCCACGCAAGCAAAACCACCGGCAAATTCCACCCGAATTGAGATTAGGGGGTGATTTAGCCGGTATTAGAGCTCTTAGGGGGTTAATTAACTGGTTTTAAAGGTGAGGGGGTGGATTAGTCGGCTTCTGAAACCCCGGGGGTGACGTGGACTTCTTTCCCGGATCTGGAATCTCCTCAGCGCCCTCTCTCTTCTCCCCCGCGAAGCTCCGCTGGGCGCTATGGCTCCTCTCTCCCAGCCCGTGGGAGCAGCCATGCCTGCATTGGAACGCTCTGGCGACAACGACCCTCCGCCCCACCAGCCCCCTACGGGGCCGCCGCTCCAGCCCCGTCGGCCTCCCTCTCGGATCCACGCGTCCCCCGTAGCTCGCGGCAGCCTCCACCCGCGAGCAGGTTCAGAGCGGAGAATGGGGGGCGTGCGCGGGTTCCCCGCGAGTCTCCTCCCCTGCCCGGGTCGGTGGCCACACGGCTGCCCTCCGTCTCCGGCGGCGCTTCCGGTCAGCTGCTGGAGTCCCAGGCGTTGATCCCCGAGGCTATCCTTGTTCTACCGGAGCTGGCGACGGCCCCAACGCTACCTTCGCCGCCTCAGGCGGGCCGAGTCCCTGCACCTGGCGTTGGCTTGGTGGTGGTTGTAACGCCCCGAGACCGGAGTTTCAGATGCCTTCCAGGATTTCCGAGTTTCGTTGTGTGATTTTGTTTTGTTCGTTGCATTCATCCTTGCATCATGTGCATTGCATCATGCCATCATATCATTAATTTTTAAAAACTCTTCTAAATAAATTGCATAGATCTTTTGATCTATTTAAACCGAGGGAACTCACATGGTGACTTCTCTTTATAACATATCCTCCAATATTAGGGAGCTATATTAAATATTTCATTTTTGGAATTCACCATAACACACTTGCAAAATCCCAATGCTTCTGTTGTCTTAATTCTTGATCTCCAACTTTGTCATTTATTCTTTCATCATTTTCCGGAGCTCCACCAAAAATCCGAACATTTTTGGACCTTCCCAAACCTCACTTCCTATTCAAATCATTTGAATTTAAATCAAATGAGTTTGAATTTAATCTTTCAATCATGCCTCTTTCTATTTTTCTTGGTACGAGCATATTTTTGTGAGTCCAAGGAAATTATCCCCTTGCGCATTTTCTTTCCCTAACCCTCCTTTTCTTTTCTCCTCTCTTTTTGCTTTTCTGCTAAAGTAAATATAAGAGAGAGAAGAGAGAGGTAAGCCCAGCCAGGCCAGCCCAGCGCCGCATCTTCCTCAGCCTATTGTTCCATCGCCTCCTTGCTGCTGCCAAACGAGGCCCTGGTGTTCCTTCGTTTTGGACCGACAAGACCCGGACTCCGAACGCCAACTACCACGACATCCATGTTCGTCTACGGAACGTGTACATCTACACCGCCAAGACCGGACCGACAAGTACCCCAACGTCGCGTGTACCACTACCGTCGACCTGAACATCTACAAAAACGTGTACCACTACCGTCGACCCTCGAAGACCCCGTGAACCCCGAACATCTACGGATCATGAACGTCTACTTCCACTATCGCCGCCGCCGTGTACGACTACTTCCTCTACCGACGCCGTGTACAACTACTTCCACGATGTCCCGTGAACGCCTACTTCCTCTACACCGCTCCGAACGCGTTCCGCCCCGAATGCACGTTCCTCCTCGTTCGCCATGCCGATGAACCGTGGGAACCCGGTAACCGGGATCACCCCACCATCTCTAGCATGTTCCGCACATCCGCACTCCTCCTTTTGCACCGGTATCTCCATGAGTTACCGGGACCGGAATGTTGCCATGGCACCATTTTTGTTTCGCCGCCGTGGCACCCTTTTTGTTCCGCCATGGTGACCAAATGCTTCATAACATGCTCATGTCAACATTTTCATAAAAATGGCATAAAACTTGCATATGTCATCCGCATCATGATAATAACAATTAAAATGTTTAAACTTGTTGTTACATTAAGCTGCTAAATGACATGGGGATTCTCCGGAATTGTTGTTTGTGTTTCCGGCCTCATTTAAACTTGCCTAAATATCTAGTTTATATTTTGCTTCACCCTCTTGCCATGCTTAACAACATTTAATATTGTTGGGTAGCTTAAACGAGAGATAACTAAATAATTGATGTGGTGTTCCGTCAACATGCACCTTGTTGCATATTGAGCTCCACTTAACTTGTAGTACTGTTTGTTGCACTTTGCCATGCCATGCCTCATTAAACCGGACATGCATCATACTTGTTTGTGCATCATGACTTGTTTATGCTTGTGTGTTTACTATGTTGTTTGTTTCTTTCCGGGTTGCTTCTCTCGTTAGCTTCGGTTTCGTTCCGGAGTTGTGAGGATTTGTTCGTCTACGACCGTTTGTCTTCTTCTTGGATTCGTTCTTCTTCCTTGCGGGATCTCAGGCAAGATGATCATACCCTTGAAATCACTACTATCTTTGCTATGCTAGTTTGCTCGCTCTTTTGCTATGCCAATGCTACGATGCCTACCATTTGCTTGTCAGCCTCCCAAATTGCCATGTCAAACCTCTAACCCACCATGTCCTAGCAAACCGTTGATTGGCTATGTTACCGCTTTGCTCAGCCCCTCTTATAGCGTTGTTAGTTGCAGGTGAAGATTGAAGTTTGTTCCTTGTTGGAACATGGAGATGTTGTTCCTTGTTGGAACATGGAGATGTTGTTCCTTGTTGGAACATGTTTACTGGTTGGGATATCACAATATATCTTACTTAATTAATGCATCTATATACTTGGTAAAGGGTGGAAGGCTCGGCCTTATGCCTGGTGTTTTGTTCCACTCTTGCCGCCCTAGTTTCCGTCATATCGGTGTTATGTTCCCGGATTTTGCGTTCCTTACACGGTTGGGCTATAATGGGAACCCCTTGACAGTTCGCCTTAAGTAAAGCTCTTCCAGCAATGCCCAACATTGGTTTTACCATTTGCACTAACAACCTACCACCTTCCCTTGGGTTCTGCAGACTCAAGGGTCATCTTTATTCTAACCCCCCCCGGGGCCAGTGCTCCTCTGAGTGTTGGTCCGAACTAGAGCCCTGTGCAGCGCCCCCTCGGGGAAACTCGAGGTTTGGTTTTAGTTGTACGGATTGCTCATCTGAGTGTGCCCTGAGAAAGAGATATGTGCAGCTCCTATCGGGATTTGTCGGCACATTCGGGCGGTGTTGCTGGTTTAGTTTTACCCTGTCGAAATGTCCTGTTGTACCGGGATACCGAGTCTGATCGGAATGTCTCGGGTGGAGGTCTATTCCTTCGTTGACCGTGAGAGCTTGTCATGGGCTAAGTTGGGACACCCCTGCAGGGTATTATCTTTCGAAAGCCGTGCCCGTGGTTATGTGGCAGATGGGAATTTGTTAACGTCCGGTTGTAGAAAACCTGAAGTTGACCTTATTTAAAATACATCAACCGCGTGTGTAACCGTGATGGTCTCTTTCCGGCGGAGTCCGGGAAGTGAACACGGTGTTGGAGTTATGCTTGACGTAGGTTGCTATAGGATCACTTCTTGATCATACTTTTATCGACCGTGCTTTGCCTTCTCTTCTCGCTCTCTTTTGCGATTGTAGACACCATATATGCTAGTCGCTTGCTGCAGCTCCACCTCATTACTCCATCCTTCCTATAAGCTTAAATAGTCTTGATCTCGCGGGTGCGAGATTGCTGAGTCCCCGTGGCTCACAGATACTTCCAAAACCAGTTTGCAGGTGCCTATGTTACCGTGCAGATGACGCAACCAAGATCAAGGAGGAGCTCGATGAAGATCTTGCCCTTTGTGTTGTTTCGTTCTAGTTGATCAGTAGTGGAGCCCAGTTGGGGTCGATCGGGGACCTTTGTCGCATTTGGGGTTCTTCTTTTATTTTGGTTCCGTAGTCGGACCTTGATTGTATCTGGATGATGTAATGCTTTATTCATGTAATTGTGTGAAGTGGCGATTGTAAGCCAACTATGTATCCTTTTCCTTATTATATTACATGGGTTGTGTGAAGATTACCTCACTTGCGACATATGCCTTCAATGCGATTATGCCTCTAAGTCGTGCCTCGACACGTGGGAGATATAGTCGCATCGAGGGTGTTACAAGTTGGTAATCAGAGCCTTCCCCGACCTTAGGAGTCCCACTGCTTGATTGTTTTTAGCGGCCGAGTTGTGTCTAGAAAAATGTTTTGAGTCCTTAGGAATTATATATCGGAGAGTTAGGAATTCTTTTTACTCCCCAGTCTCTTCATCGCTCTGGTAAGGCATCCTGATGTAGAGTTTTGACTCTTCTCTTCTCAAATTTCACTAAAAAAAATTTAGGATCACGCGGGTATCTTGGAATCGTTCCGATGGTTTTATGATGAGAACATTGTCTTGGTGCCTCCTGTCAGGGGTTTAGTGGAAGTGTCCCGGGGAGTTGAGCTCTGAGGTGTTGTCGTCATAATTTTATCGTTGCAGTTCTGGAATACCTGAGTTTAGTACGCCGACATCGAAAATCTCTTTTATGCAGTTGTTGGTGAGATAACCCCGATAACCCAGTACTGAGGTGAGTACGGGAGTATTGCCATAACTTGTATAACGGATGCTTTTTGAAGGTTGAGGTAGACGATTTTCGAAGGTTTCTTGGTTATGTGTTGAAGGATGGATACAGCTGGATGTAGGATTTGTTAGTTTTGGGTGAGATATTATGCTTCCCCTGTATCCCCAACACCTGATTGCATAACCTGAAAATTTCGGGAGTTTCATAGGTGGGAATTCAAGTAGCTCTTAGGATATCTTTCCAACAGATGTATGATATGAAATTGGGGTTCGACGTCTAGTGGTCCGCCTATTCACGGTTGGTTTTATAGTGGTCTCGTTGTGTCTTAAAGAGTCCTTGGCTATGCCGACTCGGGGACGCTTCGTATGTCAAGTGCACTGCCTTGTACATGATGGTGCTGTACGATCGAGCCCGTGTAGGCCCCACCACGAAAACTTCGGACGAAATCTCTATCATATGTTTGTTCTGGCTTATTTTGCAAGCCAATCCTTTGTTTTGTTTTGAGTTGTGGTATTCGAGTTGCTTCGAAGTCAAATGTTGATTCCATACCTTTTCCAAATGGTGTTCTCATATTCCTATGTGAATACTAATCCTTCTTGATCATCGAGTCTGTCTTGTCAATCCTTTTTTTAACCGGTGTGTCTCTCCTCAAGTGGATCCGTTCACGTCAACATTTGCAAGATCATTTATCACTTCTTCTCAACGATGTTTGTTTCATCCGTCTCCAAGTTGCCTTTGTTTTTCCCACCCTCCCTCCCTTTTGTTTTTCTTCAAGGACTAAGATTTCTTCTTCAAGTATCCATTTTATTGATGGGAAGTTTCTCCATTTTTTTCCGTCAATGTTCTTACCCGGTGGTTCTCAAGAAGATGTTCTACTAGTTCGTCATTCCTCGTTCTTTTCTTCTCCGGTGGATTTAATTCAAGCTTTGGTATTAAGCATACTCCTTTTCTTTTTTTTTCCAATGCTTTTCTTATGCCGGTGCACCTCTTAATCATCCATCTCTCGCTATTAAATTGTTCCGGAGTGCTCAAGATACCTCGAAGATTCGTGTTTCCACTCTGCATTCGTTCAAGCTCTTTCGAGATTGGTATCTCATTCAAGTCATTTAATTCAACCGGTGCAACATCTCTTTTAAATCTTTTCAACGGTGTTCTTTTGAGTGGGCCCTAACCCACAGGTCTTTTCCCAGGATCTTACCTGACTCTTCTATTTTCCCAGAGCTATCCTAAATTCTTCTCCAAGTTTGACGTAAGAATGAGTTATCATCAGTCAAATGCTTTTCTCCAAGATCTTTCAAATTCTTTTCATAGTTGGCTCAACCTCTTCGCTTTTGATTCTTCCGGTGTGCCTCAATAATTCTTGGTGGTGTTTCTCGTTGTCATTCTCATCATTTGAAGACCGAAGAAGAGTTTCTCTTTAATCTTGCTCTATTCTCTTCAAGATTCATGGTGCTAGCTTGTTGCCATCCTCTCATAATTGTTTTCGATTGTGAGAATCTTTTTCACCCATCAGGAGATATTCAAGAGTCTTCTCAGTTTGTCATCCGGAGTCCATCAATTCAGGTTTATTCATTCTCAGCCGTCAGTTATCATTCTCCTATCTTGCCGGTGCATCTATCGAATATCCTCTAATCAGTTCTTGATCTCTTTGTTCTCATGTATCTAGTTTGTCTCAAGCACCTTCGTTCATTTGCTAATTCTTACTGGTGATGCACCCCTACTTCGATCATTTTCAATTCTTACGGTGGTTCTTTCAAGATCTCTCTTCCTTGTTCATCATATCAATTCATTTGTTGTTCCAATCCTACCGGTGGTTCGTTGAAGACCTTCTCAAGTTTACGCTATATCTCTTTTAATCCTTTCTACGAGAATAAGTAGTATGCCAAATCCATTGATTGTCATCAATTTAATTGGTGAAGGATAAGCATAACATAATTCTTATTCTTGTTCATCCAAGTGATTAATTCTTTATTCCGGAGGCCCTTCAAATTCTCGGTTTCATTTGTTTCATGTTCTCTTTTTCCCGGAGTTCCAAGCTCTAATTATCACGGAGATCCATCTAAATCATTGCAAGGATTCACCTTGTGTTTTCAATTTCTCTCTTTTCATTCCTTTTGTTTACCGGAGTTCTTCATGGAGGTTCTACATGATGGTTCATCAAGGATTTAATTCCCTTCTCAAAGTTTTCATCGAGATTCTTTCCTAAGGAGCTCAAGCTTTCTTCATATGGTAATCCGGAGTGCAATTCTTTCTACCATATTTTGGAGGTGGTATTATGTCATTCTTGATAATTTGAGTTCATGTTCCATGATTCACATGTTGTTAAGAATGAGTTATTTTTAAATCCATCAACCTCGTTGTTGGAGTTATCTTGTGTCATATTTCACCTAAAAGCCTTCCATTGGGAATGTTGCTATTTGTGGTGCTTGCCAATGATCCAAGTTATCTCTTTATCATCTTGGTGGAAGAAGTTTTCATCTCTTCGTTGATCTCAAGCAAGCAATTTTTTCCGTTAGTGGCCGGTTGTCACCTCATAATTTTGAGATGTTTTCCATAAGCCCACTACAAGCTTGTGCTTTTCGTTGTTGATTTTCCAACAACTCCGTTCAATTCTTCTTTGCAAGGATGCTTTCCAAACTCATTTGTGGCAGAAGTTGGCATTTTCTTCTCCATTCTGTTATTCCAATGATATATCTTCTATTATTTATTTCGGAGACATTGTTACGTTGCTCTTTTCACTCACCATCTCGATTCGTGAGGATTGTGTTCTTTTCTTGCTTATCCATTTAACCGGAGTGTCGTGTTTTCATTCGAGTTCTCTAATCTTATCAAGTTTTCCCTCCTTCCTCAACTGGAGAGCTGTCTGAAATCCTTCTTACCCATTGTGCCATTATTTCAATAGTTCCGGAGGCAGTGTGTTGTTGATTTCATCAAGTAACATCCCATCTTCTCAAGTTCATGTTCTATTCCTTCCATGTTCAACCGGAGTACTGCCCGAATTCTTCCCCTCTCATCTTGTTTTAACCGGAGTGGTTTCGAATTCTATCTTGTCCATTAAACTCTTGATTCATGTCTTCGCAACCTTCAAGTTCTCGTAATGTTCCTTGTTCCTCTTTCTAACGGATTGTTTGCAATCTCGTTCATCTCCTTTGTACTCTTTCTTTCAATTTGTTCAACCTCTCAAGGTTCTTTGGTTTCACTCATTGGTCAAAGAAGCAACTTAGTTTTACCTCTTCTCTTCCTCTTCCATTTCTCTCCGATGCCATCCTAGATCTCGGGACGAGATCCTCTTGTAGTGGTGGAGTGTTGTAACGCCCCGAGACCGGAGTTTCAGATGCCTTCCAGGATTTCCGAGTTTCGTTGTGTGATTTTGTTTTGTTCGTTGCATTCATCCTTGCATCATGTGCATTGCATCATGCCATCATATCATTAATTTTTAAAAACTCTTCTAAATAAATTGCATAGATCTTTTGATCTATTTAAACCGAGGGAACTCACATGGTGACTTCTCTTTATAACATATCCTCCAATATTAGGGAGCTATATTAAATATTTCATTTTTGGAATTCACCATAACACACTTGCAAAATCCCAATGCTTCTGTTGTCTTAATTCTTGATCTCCAACTTTGCCATTTATTCTTTCATCATTTTCCGGAGCTCCACCAAAAATCCGAACATTTTTGGACCTTCCCAAACCTCACTTCCTATTCAAATCATTTGAATTTAAATCAAATGAGTTTGAATTTAATCTTTCAATCATGCCTCTTTCTATTTTTCTTGGTACGAGCATATTTTTGTGAGTCCAAGGAAATTATCCCCTTGCGCATTTTCTTTCCCTAACCCTCCTTTTCTTTTCTCCTCTCTTTTTGCTTTTCTGCTAAAGTAAATATAAGAGAGAGAAGAGAGAGGTAAGCCCAGCCAGGCCAGCCCAGCGCCGCATCTTCCTCAGCATGTTGTTCCATCGCCTCCTTGCTGCTGCCAAACGAGGCCCTGGTGTTCCTTCGTTTTGGACCGACAAGACCCGGACTCCGAACGCCAAGTACCACGACATCCATGTTCGTCTACGGAACGTGTACATCTACACCGCCAAGACCGGACCAACAAGTACCCCAACGTCGCGTGTACCACTACCGTCGACCTGAACATCTACAAAAACGTGTACCACTACCGTCGACCCTCGAAGACCCCGTGAACCCCGAACATCTACGGATCATGAACGTCTACTTCCACTATCGCCGCCGCCGTGTACGACTACTTCCTCTACCGACGTCGTGTACAACTACTTCCACGATGTCCCGTGAACGCCTACTTCCTCTACACCGCTCCGAACGCGTTCCGCCCCGAATGCACGTTCCTCCTCGTTCGCCATGCCGATGAACCGTGGGAACCCGGTAACCGGGATCACCCCACCATCTCTAGCATGTTCTGCACATCCGCACGCCTCCTTTTGCACCGGTATCTCCATGAGTTACCGGGACCGGAATGTTGCCGTGGCACCATTTTTGTTTCGCCGCCGTGGCACCCTTTTTGTTCCGCCATGGTGACCAAATGCTTCATAACATGCTCATGTCAACATTTTCATAAAAATGGCATAAAACTTGCATATGTCATCCGCATCATGATAATAACAATTAAAATGTTTAAACTTGTTGTTGCATTAAGCTGCTAAATGACATGGGGATTCTCCGGAATTGTTGTTTGTGTTTCCGGCCTCATTTAAACTTGCCTAAATATCTAGTTTATATTTTGCTTCACCCTCTTGCCATGCTTAACAACATTTAATATTGTTGGGTAGCTTAAACGAGAGATAACTAAATAATTGATGTGGTGTTCCGTCAACATGCACCTTGTTGCATATTGAGCTCCACTTAACTTGTAGTACTGTTTGTTGCACTTTGCCATGCCATGCCTCATTAAACCGGACATGCATCATACTTGTTTGTGCATCATGACTTGTTTATGCTTGTGTGTTTACTATGTTGTTTGTTTCTTTCCGGGTTGCTTCTCTCGTTAGCTTCGGTTTCGTTCCGGAGTTGTGAGGATTTGTTCGTCTACGACCGTTTGTCTTCTTCTTGGATTCGTTCTTCTTCCTTGCGGGATCTCAGGCAAGATGATCATACCCTCGAAATCACTACTATCTTTGCTATGCTAGTTTGCTCGCTCTTTTGCTATGCCAATGCTACGATGCCTACCATTTGCTTGTCAGCCTCCCAAATTGCCATGTCAAACCTCTAACCCACCATGTCCTAGCAAACCGTTGATTGGCTATGTTCCCGCTTTGCTCGGCCCCTCTTATAGCGTTGTTAGTTGTAGGTGAAGATTGAAGTTTGTTCCTTGTTGGAACATGGAGATGTTGTTCCTTGTTGGAACATGTTTACTGGTTGGGATATCACAATATATCTTACTTAATTAATGCATCTATATACTTGGTAAAGGTGGAAGGCTCGGCCTTATGCCTGGTGTTTTGTTCCACTCTTGCCGCCCTAGTTTCCGTCATATCGGTGTTATGTTCCCGGATTTTGCGTTCCTTACACGGTTGGGCTATAATGGGAACCCCTTGACAGTTCGCCTTAAGTAAAGCTCTTCCAGCAATGCCCAACATTGGTTTTACCATTTGCACTAACAACCTACCACCTTCCCTTGGGTTCTGCAGACTCAAGGGTCATCTTTATTCTAACCCCCCCCGGG